>NC_087200.1:4168816-4201316 GCF_015104395.2 Macrobrachium nipponense | reverse complement strand
CCATTGAAGTATTATTGTCTGTTGGTCCACCGCTGAGAGTTGTTCCTGATTCATTCTAAAATAAGTGTCTATTTTTATGTCAATATAAATAATCAAGATTTAACCTTTGTTATAATCTCTGGTTTTGCTTACGTAGTAGTGTATGCATATACGCATAGAAATTGAAAAAGACAGGTAGGTTATTTTACAAATGACCTCCAATTGTGTTTTATCCAGTCCTGTTGTGGAAGCTTTGTTGCAAGTTTCGTCTTCCCCTCAGTTACTTCTCTCTCTCTCTCTCTCTCTCTCGTCTCTCTCTCTCCTCTCTCTCTCTCTCTCTCTCTCTCTCTCTCTCTCCCTTTTCCTTAAATGAGTTACAACAGCAACACCTCCTCTCCCCAGGTCAAAAGAAAATCTGTTATCCAGGCAGTCTAGTTCACTTCATACACCCTACGCAGGTCTTACTCCGTTTCCGATTCCAGTCAGCTTAGTAGGTGCAATTTTTGTACAGCTGCTGGAATACACACACACACACACACACACACACACACACACCACACACACATATATATATATATATATATATATATATATATATATATATATATATATATATATATATATATATAATTTTTTTCTTTTCATTTCTTTTTTATCCGTGATGCTAGTGATACCGTTTGTCATAGTCTGTACCTCCAGACTGGAACTGTAAATATGACGTTCTTCATTTCCTGCTCCTTTCCACTTAGAATATCAAAACTTCCAGCACTGTTATGTAAGCTTTGCTGTAAGTTTCTTGTTCCCCTCAATTATTTCCTCTCTCTCTCTCTCTCTCTCTCTCTCTCTGTCACCCTCACCCGTCCCTTAGTGATATTATTATCTCCCTCTCCCCTGTCGTCATGTTGGACGGTGTTGTGATACCTCTGCCTTGTCTAGTAACTCCCTTCCTCTCTCATCCCTCACCCGTATCCCTCCTACCCCATGTTCATTCTCCTTTTCCTCTCCCCTTACCCTCCCCCACCCCTTCTCTCTCTCTCTCTCTCTCTCTCTCTCTCTCCCCTTCCTTTCTACCGAGTCTCTCACCACCCAACTCGGCCCCCTCTTATCGTGTCGTCAAACTTCAGGTAGGACTTTTTTTCAAGAAAAATTTTTTATTCGAAGTTGTGCGACTTTTATTTCATTAGTTTTGTTAATTCATCTGAAAGTTGGCGTCTGTGAAAGTGTTCTGCTACAACGTTTTGTTGCGTTTTCGAATTTAATTGGAGGAAGTTGTTGTTTCTGTAAATGTTTTATTCTCTCTCTCTCTCTCTCTCTCTCTCTCTCTCTCTCTCTCTCTCATTGTCGATGGTGGTATTTATTTCGATCGTATTTCCTTGTAATAACTGAAATATTCCCAAGTTGTTAATGAGTCACTTTCTCGTGCTTCTTTTTTTTATTTATTATTTTGCTAATGGTGTAGTCCCTCGTTGGACGAATGGTTCACGTGCTCACCAACCGATTCGGTAGTCGCGAGTTTGACTCCCTGATCTGCCAACATAAAACCAGAGGAATTTATTTCTGTTGATTAGAAAATTCATTTCTCGATATATATAATGTGGTCCGGATCCCACAATAAGCTGTAGGTCCCATTGCTAGGTAACCAATTGGTTCCTAGTCACGTAAAAATATCTAATCCTTCGGGCCAGCCCTGGGAGAGCTGTTAATCAGCTCAGTGGTCTGATTAAACTAAGGTATACTTAAGTTTTTGCGAATAAAACTGGCCCTACCGTTTAGGAAGTGATAACGAAAAATTGCCTGACCCATATAAATAATGGTTTAGCGAATTCTAAGTTGGCGTTATGCCTTTGACAGAGGTCGGTGGGACGTGCAGCCAGCCTTTACTCTGTTTTTTTCCATCTGTCCATCCGCCTGTGGTGTTTTGGCATGGTAACACTGCGTCCCGGGCTTTAAATAGTTACGCTATGTGTAAGTTTTAGGTAAATAAAAGGATATCTGGGTGTACATTTGCAACTGAAAAGTGTTTTAATAATTTACTGTATGCAAATTACACCGTAAATATTCGAAATAGGATATTATTTAAAGCCCAGGAAGCAGTGTAACCATGCTCAAACACCACAGGCGGATGGACAGATGGGAAAAAACAGAGTATAGTGACCTCTCTCAATTTGGGCTTCAAAAGGACACCAGAGGGAAAATAAGTTGAGGGAAAAAAGAAGATGGAATCTAACCCGCGGATGGAAAAAGACAGAGTATAGTGACCTCTCTCTTGGGCTTCAAGGAACCGAGGGAAAATAAGTTGAGGGAAAAAGAGAGGGATCTAACCGCGGTGGTGGAGACAGAAATGTATTTTGTAAACGGAAGAATAGAGAGATGACCAAAACGTGATAGTGGAAAGAGAGAAACAGTTGCTGTAGAGCGAAATGATCGCAGGAAGTGGTGGTCTGACAGAAGATTCGGGGACATTTTTTCTTCTTAAATATTATGTGAATAAAAGGTAAGCTCCACTTCGAATTTCAGATAACAACTTGCTGTGTTATATTTTTATTATCGATTCGTCGTTCATTAAACAGTAATTCAATTATTGACGGTTTTTATTCTTAATTGAGATGATTGTAATTTGAAATTCTAAGTGGGGCATATTTTTTGTTCTTGATTCAGCAGACATTTTTCTCGAATGTTTATTTTGTCGCCCTTTCTTACAAATACTTCTGACTAGTTTCTTAGTAAATGATTTGTGACTGGTTCAGCGTATGCCCTCTTCGTCTTCAATTAGGGCAATGTTACAAACCATTTTTTGTCGAAGGCAGTTAGCGCTAATGCGTTTGTTATCTAAACACTTTTTAATGACATGCGTAGATGCCTAAAATCTTACGTTGCTCGTAGCGAGGCCTGAAATTGTGCTCATTAGAAGTTTTTAGGCCTAAGATACTATCCCCTCAAATTGCAGATTTTACCTTGTTATTTAGATATTAAAGATTGCTTGGAAGGATTCCCAGTTCTCCTGACTTGATTGGGGTAGCAACCACGCTGCTCCTTTGTGATGTGCACTGATAAGACAATATTAGACCCAAATGGTAAACAATACACAAGTTGACATAAAAAAATTTTAAATACTTCATAGAAATATGGCATGTTGACATGAATCCTCGTTTAGTATGTGTGTCGTTGTGAACAGACAGGTGATTAGTTTATAGAGTTAAACTTTCGGTTATTCATAATTCGAGATACCGGTCTTTCATTTACATAAGAGAATCTTGACTTTTTGAATGACGGAATAGTGATGTGTCAATTTTCTCTCATTTTATCTTATTTTAAAGGATTTAAAACCAAACACATTCTCTGCTCATTATTTATGAGTACACGAATGAAAAGCCAATAAATTACTAAACATGAACCATCCACATTACAAAGCTAAACTAAGCTAAAGATTGAATAACGTAAAAGGTTCTGCAGCAGTAAAATTAACATATAGCTGGTAAATTATGCGAAAATTTAGTATTTGGTACAGTACCATTACATGACTAGCTGGGCTTAAAATACTTGTCACTGTAAAAGGATTTGTGATCATCTCCAGCGAACTTCACAATTTGCAGTTTTGTTTTGGCTAAGCTGTTGCCCCACCCCGCCCCCCCGCCCCCATTCCAGTTTGGTTTCTCACGTGATGACTATTTCCCCCCAACAAGCTTTTTCTGTGGTGTGGAGTTTAGGTCACACCCCTTACCTAGCCTGTTAAGTGGCTTAGTTTGGTTGTTATGCTTATTAAAACACCGAGTCACACAGAACGGGAGGTGTGGATGGAAAACAGCAGTTTTAAATGATATATTTTAGCCTGTTTACTCCAATTTGTGCTCTAAATGTAGAAGGAATTTTCAGACGAGTAGTTGAGTATATAGTTGAATATATTTAGGCAAGAAGTAAAAGAAAAAAGAAAACAAAAAATACATTTGACTGTAATGACTTCTGAACGGCGAGTTTCTCCAGCAAACAACACTGAATTACATATAAGGAAGGCACTCCAGTAATGACCTTCCTAAAAATGCTAGTATGACGAAATGGAAGAATGCATGTTCTTACAGTGGCTGCAGTACACGTGCGGATACCAAATACTCTTCAAATTGAGCCTTCTAGTAACTTCTGGAAATCAACCTTCACCCTGCTCACTCACGCACCTGTGATTATTATCACTGACGCGTGCTTTATTCATCTCTCATAACCACGAACAATTAAAAACTTTGGAGAGGTCCTAACCAGTTTCGGTTTTGTTTTTAAGCCATTAATGAAGGACAGATGCCTAATGGTAGAAATTCACAATACATATGCTGTGGGAATAGTGCAAACAACCATACATATACCGTTGGAAACGAAAGACCCAGGTCTGGCAGGTGCCAGGAGGCGGAGCCACAGGCTCATTTGTTCTTGCGTCAGGTACTTCCAATTTACAAAACTTTTTTTTTTTCATACATATCTATTACCTTCCATAAAATGGAAACATTTTACATATTTCTTTTGAAGTTATTGATTCAAGTTCATATAAGTATTAAGTAATATTCATAATCTTACAAAAGCTTTCTTTTATAAACCTACTTTGAAATTCAGGGCCTCTGTAACACGGTTTTTTGGATTTTGCTCCTTATCAAAGCATCGGGTGTAGCTGAAAGTTGACATATGTATATTTTACAACTACACGCAAATTTTGTCAGCATTATCAATAACCTAAACCCGATAGTTTTAATTTTTATAGAGTAAAAATGATCCAGCCGACGCCATGGCCAATGATTGCGAGCCAAGAGTCGAAAAACATTCATTACATAAGCAAGGTAAACATCGTTTTACGAAATGTTGCCCCGCCCATCCACCAGACAGAAACCCATTCACCTTATTCCATCGGCTCTGAAACCCATAGTAGTCAAGAATGGCTAACAGGATTTGAAATTGTCCCCGTGGTTGCAAAACTGGATTTGTCTTACGACTTGCAACTTTATACAGTCAAGAGAAAGCCCGTGGCCATACTTACTATAGTCTGAATAGGTAATTATTCAGTTTCTAGTTTAAATCCAATGTTTATGGTCTGATTTGTATTTAGCGTAACGTGATTATAATACTTGTAATGTCATTCAGGATTTTGAACATTTCCATTAACTATTCACTATGCCACCAAGAGAGAGAGAAAGAGAGAGATTGTATGTAAACAGTCTTTATATTACTATTTTTGTTAAATTAACATTTTTATCCAAAGTAAATACAAGCTTATATGTGCTAAAATCTCCAGCAGACCAACGGATCATCCGATATAATTTTTTTTTCTTCTTCTTTAGTCTGTACGACCATGTTGGATATAAAGACTATGAATTGCGGAACGATACATAGATGTGGGTGGGGCATCTGTGCTAGCGTAGTAATACTACTGTAGCAGTAGTGCCGCAAAATTAGTAATAACAGCAATATACATGAATTAAACGTTTAGGCCAACTGCTAGGATCCTTGAGGATCATTTAGCACTTCTTACAACTACTCGAGAAATGAGTTTTTATAGCCAGAAGTTAGATTTTCTAATACAACACTTGTCCATGATAGCCTTCAGCGTTATCCTGAATTACAACGAGGCCAAAGTGGGTGAAGCCTCATGGAGTCATCATTCTGACGATAATTATTGGTGAAGGTTTAAAGCCAAAATACGGTGCTATATATATATATATATATATATATATATATATATATATATATATATATATATATATATATATATATGTATATATATATATATATATATATATATATATATATATATATATATATATATATATATTTAGTAAATAGATAGATGCCGGATAAATAAAAATTGCTTGACATTGGATACAGCAGTTATCAAATCAAGCTTGTCTACTATGTCTTTGAAAATTACCAACTATTCCCTACATCTTGTCAATCTGATTGTGACCTATAAAGTAGATTATAATTTCTTAGGACACTTATTTTGGGAGTTAGACTAATAATCGAAGTGTTTTTGTATTTATTAACATATTTTGTTGGTTTGTTCATTATGACAATTATCAGTGGAGAGGATTCAGAGTTCATAAAGGTGTACTGCTTTGCTTGTATTTAAATTTTTGTCATTGTTGCCAGAGGTATAGCCTTCGTTACGTATAGCCAACCATCCATCGAGAAAGAGGGAAGAAATGCTGTCATAAGTTACGTAAACGAGTGCGTTCGAAACCTTATCTCTGAGTAAGTTTGGCCCTCGTCTTCAAAAAAAGTCACTTTTGTTACCATTATAAGTACCAGATTTATTCAACCTACGTAATGCAGAATACAGTCAAAATTTATGTGTAGATATAATGTGTATTCTGAATAAGCGTTATACCAATGAAATGCATAGATAAAAAGTTATTGCCAAATAACCGTGTTACAGAAGCCCTAAATCTCATAGTAGATTCCATGATGTACAATGAATTATAATAAACTATCTGCTTTGCCGTGCCTAGATGCTTGAATTGTAATTGTTTTTACGAATGTGCACAAACATTCTATTATTTTCCTGTGCATATATTTTACACATTTTTTTTTCTGTTTCTTTATTCTTTTTTCCCATCTTCTCTCCAGTTTGGCCAATATCAAAGCTATCACAAGACTCACTTGGAATTTTATATTTACACCCTTCTGTATTGTTGGGAGGGAGATTCATTATAAGTATACTATTTATTCTTTTATTCTTAAAGGCAGTTGCAAGGTCGTTTCTTGCGTCTATTTAGAAACTGATATTTTCATGTCCACGTCTTTTATTTTGGAGTCATCGGTGAAAATAATTCTGCCCCCAGCCCAGAAGTCAAGGTCTTTCTCCATATTTTCTTGTGGAACCTCTCTCCTGATCAGCACGTCCCTATCTTCCAGCATTCATTCTCCCTTGGTCACAGGGAAAAATGTGTGGGCAAATTAGCATTGGCTCAGAGATAAAGTAATATTTCACTCGGTCTTATGCGAATATCTAAATTGTCCAATGTTCTTTTTTTGTGATAGACGACAGCGATTCGATTCTTTTTTGAGAGAAGGGGGTTTAGGGTTGAATGCAACAGGGATTTTAAGAATTCTTCTTTCCCTTTGAAATTACGAAGGGTTTGTTTTTATTTAATATATATGTCTGATTTCTGAAAACATATGTAATAAATGTCAAGTGTTTTAATGGTGTTTTAATGTACTGAAAATCCAGAGTGCCTTTCGATGCAAAAGCCAAGCACCATTCCAAAAAGACCGATAACTTTGGTAATGATTGATTTTAATCGAAAACAGCTGATATCCCAAAGGTAACAAAATTGACGTAGCCCAACCTGATCCATTCTCGTATTGCCAGTAAGCATTTTTATTCTCAGCAGCGCAAAGAATGCACGATTTTATACTTTGATTTTGTCGTAAAATGATATATGGATTGCCTATTTTCATTTCATATCATCATCAGTGAACGCAGTATGTAAGCTGTTCTTTAATCGTCAAGTCTTCGCCTAACGGAATTTAATCTCTTCCAAATGAATGGTGATAGGTGGTGGGAGAATAACTATACCAGCCTGTGTTGTTTGTGTATGATAACACTGCGTCCCGGCCTTTAGATAGTTACGCTATGTGTAAGTTTTAGGTAAATAGAAGGATATCTGAGTGTACATTTGCAACTGAAAAGTGTTTTAATAATTTACTGTGTGCGAATTATACCGTTAATATTCGAAATAGGATATTGTTATTATTGTTGAATGCAAGCTGAATGTAACTCAAAAGCCCGGGACGCAGTGTTACCATACGCAAACACCACAGGCGGGTGGACAGATGGAAAAAAAACAGAGTATAGTGAAGGAAAGCGAACAAGGTTCTGGCGTATTGGTGGGAGCATTCTCATCCCCATTTGAGGCTGGGTAAATTGCTTAATGTGGGTAGGCATTCCATCTCTTTTCAGTGTTAAAACGAACTAGGGTTAATCTGCATATCTGCAGCGAAATGTGATCACATAACATTATATACCCCTTAGCATCCAAATATGCCATAATCTAGAAAAAAATAAAACAGTTTTATAATCCTATTTTGTTGACTGAATTGCTAAGAAGTCTTCTAATCGCTGTGGTATCGATAACGGTACGGCTTTTGTGAAGGGATGGTCACGGCTGACTGCCTCCACTCCTTGCCGAGTCTTCCGCATTGGTTTTTCTGGGCGCCCTGACTTGGGAACATCGGATAATATAACAGACTCTTCACTTTGCCTTATCCAGCAACGTATTGTTGTTCTGTAACAGTCTGCTACAGTTTCACCAACACCGAATTCATCAGTATGCCGCTCATTAACTGTCAATTATTTAGATTCAACAGCCTTTTGATTTGTTTGATTAGATGTGGTTTTAAGAGTAACCTTTTCGATCTGCAGAAAACCGTATTATTACATAGCAACCAGTCCACTTTTTCAATATCTTATGTATAGAAAATTTCATAGAATTGATGTCTGTTAAAGTACCTATAGGGAAATCTAATTATTGATTTATATTTGGCTTTGTAGTCTATGGAATTGATGTCAGGAGAGTACGGGATTAGATGAAGTTGACAGTAGCACCCAGTTGAGACCCTTTACGTATTCATGACGACAGACTAGCAAAGTCGAGCTTTAAATTTCTTAACAGAAAAAAAAGCGCCCCAGAGGCGTGATAGGTATGATCTTGGCCTGTTACCTCGGTGGCCGCGAGTTTGATTCTCAGTCATTCCACTGAAGGGTGAGAGACGTGTATTTCTGGTGATAGAAGTTCACTCTCGACGTGGTTAGGAAGTCATGTAAAGCCGTTGGTCCCGTTGCTGAATAAACACTGGTTCCATGCAACTTAAAATCACCATACAAACAAACAAACAAACAAACACAAGAAAAAAAATCAATAAATGGAATGAAACGAACCAGGAATAGACCTGTGTAGCAGACGCCGGAGAATGAATTAGACGAATGAAGCAAAGTAATATAAACTCACAGTAGAACATGAACGACAAAGGGAGGAAAACTAACATACTGCCTGATCAACAGACTTTCCGCAAGGAAAATTTTTATGGTGTTGAAATCCTTATCATACCAACCGTAGTAATAATGATCTTACAGTAAAAGAAAATACATCACACCAAAATTTGTCCTGAAAGAAAAATTATTTTCAGCGACAAGTGCGAGTGCCGTAAGGTACTGATTTTCGTAATCCTCGCTTCCTTTAGTAAACACTGGTACTTTCTCCACGTTATATGATGCATACAGAAGCAAGCACAAGCAACTTAACTTTATAGAAACACGAACTTACATTAAGAACAAGAAAAGACATCGAACATGCAAGAAAAAAAAAAAAAAAACTTCCACTGCAGTACCTTTGCGAGCAGAATGTCGACCCTCTAAATAAACACACATGTGTGTATATATATATAATATATATATATATATATAATATATATATATAATTTATACATATATAAGACTATCTAATATAGTGTATGTGTATATATATATATATATATATATATAGATATATATATATATATCTATATATATATATATATAGATATTATATATATATTAATATACATATTGGGTTAAATAAATTTTGAATAGCATAAGTAACTTACCCAATTAATCTACTTGGGGAAATATAATATATTGCTTCTATCTTTGGTAATGCATAACTTAAGCACTGTGTTTTAAAATTTGGAAAAAAAATTTTGTTACTTAAATGCCGAATAAAAGCTAACATAGCGTAAAATATAAATGATTTAATAGCGAGTAGTCTTTTAATTTAACTTTACAATTCTGGATCTCATAAGTTGTCGTTACATTTTTTTTTCATTTAATTTACGAAAAGGAAGAAGAGGAAGTATCTTTTAGAGAAATGAAAAAAGACTATTAAAGATCTATTACTTAGAATAATTCCATTCATAGTAAGTCTTCACAGCCATAAATACGAATTTCAAGTGGAAAAGTTTTAAATAACGAAACGACCACACTTTGTTAATTGGTTATCCGTGTTTTATTATCTACAACAGGCGTACAAGTAAAAATATGAATTCGTTGGTGATATGAGTTAATGGTTAACGTTAACGAAACCATTGCAAAGCAGATATGTTAGTCAGTTACTTAAACTCAAGCTTTGAATATTCTCTCTCTTTCATGTTACTTTCCACCCTCTTCTAGCAATTATTTCATAGTGCAACTGTTAGGTTTTCCTCCTGTTACACTTTTCAAACCTATACTGTCAGTTTCCGATTCAGCGCCGAATGACCTCATTTGTTCAGCGCTTAGCCTTCGGCCTAAATTGTATATTATATTCTATTATATTTTATTTTAATAGTTACTCCAGCCTATTTAGCTGAGTAGTGAGGTTGTTTACTGCAGAGTATAACATCCTCCGAATGAATCAGTAACAATAATAGTTAACCATATTATTTACTGATATATTTGCAGAACCTAGTTAGTAAGGTAGAAAACATTGATAATTATAATGATTAAATCTCGAGATTGAATTCATTGCCACTTTGTCTACTTGTTCAATAAAGATGGTAATATGATACTTCTTTAGCGTACACCGTGTCACAGAATAAAGAAGAAGGAAAATAAAACTAATGTACGTAAAAGATCTTCAGCCGAAATGTAACACCGAAAGCATAAATGCTCTTTGGATCTTGGATAATGACATAGTATGTAGCCAAGATACAGCAAAGGTACCCTTCATTTCGGGGTACAGGTTCCAGGACTATTCAGCAAGTTTGCTCATAAAGAGCAATGAAAACTTATCTAGAAATAGTTGACTCACAAGAAATTAATTCAATAAAACTCAAGAAGAGTACAGGCTATAACTGTCAAATTAAAAAGACCGGTCAGGTTAATCAAATAAAGGTTAAAGAGAGAGAGAGAGAGAGAGAGAGAGAGAGAGAGAGAGAGAGAGAGAGAGAGAGATATCTTCTAAAATGAACAAGGTTGATGAAGATGGTTTATTATTATTTTTTTTTTTTGGTCTATCACAGTCCTCTAATTCGACTAGGTGGTATTTATAGTGTGGGGTTCCGGGTTGTATCCTGCCTCCTTAGGAGTCCATCACTTTTCTTACTATATGCGCCGTTTCTAGGCTCACACTCTTCTGCATGAGTCCTGGAGCTACTTCAGCCTCTAGTTTTTCCACATTCCTTTTCAGGGATCTTGGGATCGTGCCTAGTGCTCCTATGATTATGGGTACAATTTCCACTGGCATATCCCATATCCTTCTTATTTCTATTTTCAGGTCTTGATACTTATCCATTTTTTCCCTTTCTTTCTCTTCAACTCCTGTGTCCCATGGTATTGCGACATCAATGAGTGGTACTTTCTTCTTGATTTTGTCAATCAACGTCACGTCTAGTCTATTTGCACGTATCACCCTATCTGTTCTGATACCATAGCCTTCAGGTTGGTGCTCGTACCACTTATTACTGCACGGTAGCTGGTGCTTTTGCCACTGAATATCGCCACTTTTTGTACTGGTTCTGTGCAAGTGCCGGACATTCGCTTGCTATGTGGTTTATGGTTTCATTTTTCGTATTGCACTTCCTACACATCAGAGAGATGTTATTTCCATCTATCGTTCTTTAACATATCTGGTTCTTAGGGCCTGACCTTGTGCCGCTGTTATCATTCCTTCAGTTTCCTTTTTGAGCTCTCCCCATAGTAGCCATTGCCACGAGTCATCGCAATGTATTGTCCGTGCATTGGTTTGTTGTGCCATTCCTCTGTTCTATTTGTCATTCTCCTGTCTCTGTATTTCTGGGTCTTCGTTTACTTTTATCAGTCCTTCTTCCCATGCACTCTTGTGCCGCTCGTCTTCACTGGTTTTCAGATATTGCCCCAGTGCTCTGTTCTCGAAATTGACGCAGTCCTCTATGCTTAGTAGTCCCCTCCCTCCTTCCTTTCGTGTTATGTATAGTCTGTCCATATTTGCTCCTGGTTGTAGTACTTTGTGTATTGTCATATGTTTCCTCGTTTTCTTGTCTATGCTGCGAAGTTCTGGCTTCGTCCATTTCCCTATTCCTGCGCTGTATCTGAATACTCGCACTGCCCATGTGTTTATGGCTTTTATCATATTTTCGACGTTGAGTTTTGACTTGAGTATCGCCTTGAGTCTCTGTATATATTCTTTCCTATCGTGTCCTTCATTTCTTGGTGTTTTATATCCCCTCCTTCCATTATTCCCAGGTATTTGCATCCCGTCTCATCTATGTGTTTGATGTTGTTCCCATCTGGTAGCTTTATTCCTTCAGTCCTTGTTACTTTGCCCTTTTGTATGTTGACTAAGGCACATTTTTCTTTATTATTATTATTATTATTATTATTATTATTATTATTATCATTATTATGTGTACGCTGGAAACAGACCTTCTTTCAAACAAGTTTTATTGAAAATAATGGCAGAATTCACAGAATTGATTTTGTACAATATTCTCAATTCTTCTTATGATTTTTCTTTCTGGCACGCTGGTATTATAAAGCAGCTGTCCAATGTTCATCGTGCTGTAGGTCGTCAACGGAAATACTACGAAACCCACCTGTATACCTGTTGACGACCCCAGCCTGTCCCTGATAACCAGTTTTGCTTTTGATAACACCAGCCCGCCCGAAATTTCCGTTGACGACCTACAGCACAGATGAACATTGGACAGCTGCTTTATAATACCAGCGTGCCAGAAAGAAAAATCATAAGGAGAATTGAAAGAATATTGTACAAAATCAATTCTGTGAATTCTGCCATTATTTTCAATATCATTATTATTATTATTATTATTATTATTATTATTATTATTAGGAAGGAGACCCTCTGTAAGGGCAGAAGCATTGAAAATATTGGCTGTTTCTACGGCACTCAATTGCATAGTCTTCTCAATTCTTCTTAATATCTTTTTATCAGAAGAATAAAAGATTCTATGTAAGTTGAACGTCGTAGAAACAGCCATCATTTTCAGTATTATCATTATTGTAATTTATGTTGCATGAAATGTCAGAATTAAGCGAATGATCTTATATATTAACTTCTATTTTTCTTGTTACTTGCTTCTGTGGCTCAGCGATACTTCTTAATAACTGCCCAATATTCATATCGGGAGAAATCTAAATGATGCTGAATGTGATGTTTTTCTGTTTAAAACAGGATTTTGATGTCATAAATTGGCATACTGGTATTAACAGTATATTGGTATACAGGGATGGTGGATCTCAGGTCCTGGTCAAGGAGGGGTTGTCGTCGGCGTTGTTGATATTATTCAATAAGCGCTGTCAATGTCAGGCCGGGATCGTCTCTGGTGTCCAACTGGTGTTATTGCTGGTGTAGCTGGCTTATCGCGACGTTTCGACCGTCTCGTAGATCATCTTCTTGGCTGATCAGCAGTAGAAGTGAAGAAGTGGTGTCTGCATGCCGGTATTTATAGCCTCTTCACTTCTACTGCTGACCAACCAAGATGACCCATGAGAAGGTCGAAACGTCGTGATAAGTCAGCTAACAGGGTGTTTTTACTTCTGTACTAGAGATGTATCGGATATTACCCCCTGCTCAGTGTTCAATAGCTCATACTCATACATTGTAGCTAAAGGTAGCTTTTTATTATCCTAAATTTGTCTTTTTCGTTTTATTATACAGAATACATGATACACAATAACACATTTAATACAGTATGTACTTTATAAGTAGCTTTGTTATAGTAGATTTGTTTAAAAGAATATTTATCTAAGTAATTTCATGTCATTTATAGCAGTTGTAAACATAAAGGGAGGATATTGCATTTTTTAGGAAACTCTCTCTCTCTCTCTCTCTCTCTCTCTCTCTCTCTCTCTCTCTCTAATGCGAAGAATGGCATTGAGAGTTGTAACCCTTATCGTGCAGTGAGCATGAAATAACCTTGTGCTAAGACAACTCAAACATGAGTGTATCGCTGTTACTATTTGCACGTTCACAGGAAAGTATACACACATATACATGAATGTCACTTATGTTTCTACTTTCAATTAGTACTTCAAATGTTATGTGGTAACACATAATTTTGATTTGAATTATTTGGCAGAAAATCGTCTTCAACAAATAAATATATCTGAATTATTTACGTTTACAATGTGTCCTCATCCGCATCCGCGAGGGTATGGTTATCAAATATCTGCATCTACATCCGCATCCGCAAATTTAAAAGAGTGATATCCACATCCACAAATGTAGAAAAATTGATATCCGCATCCGCAAATCCCCTTTTCAGACATCTGATACATCTCTATTCTATACCTCACAGTTGTTGTAACCACATTGTGGAATGATCATCCTCATCATATTGTTGAATCGTTGGAATTTCTGTAGTTCAGACTTGTTGCAAATCTTTTTTCATAGTTTAATCTTTACGTCACATTTTCCCTTTCTTTACTAAGTTGCTCTCTCTGCCGGGGAGGTTTGTGGCTTGGAATAATTATATTAATTGCCTAAATATTCTAATTGAAAGTAAGATAATGTGTATCCCATTGGCTTACTTCAGCAATTTGGTATTTATGTTAGTAATAGAAAAAAAGATTACAGTCACGCGTAATTAGAATGCAGTTGAGCAGATAGTAAAATTGGTAAAACAGCAACAACAGTTCTATTGATTCTGTTGTTTTTCCCATCTTGATATTTTGGCATCAACTTAAATATAAGAACAACCATTCGCTATAATACGTAGAAATATATTCGGGAATTTAGTTAGAAGACTGAAACCTAGAACCCTTTATTATCATCCCGAAACCTGTAATACGATATCTAGAGGATTCATTCTGATTCATTTGTCTCAAAATAGATGAACCTTTCAAGTTAAGGCACTGTATTATGTGCATTGTTCTAATCCAGGTTTCCCTTGTCTTCCAGTATCGTGTTCGTCTACTTAGCGTCCGCGAACACTAACATAGATGACCACAATGCTTCCATTATCGTGTTAGCTATTCGAGGTCCCCCAGTTTTTTTTTTTTTTCAGTAACTAAAGAATTTATATTCGGAGGAAAAACTGGCACATAAAATCTTTTCCATTTTTGAAGTGTTTGTGTGCGTTTCCAGCCTTAGCTTTCCCCTCTTGCAGATGTCCTGACCCCTCACAAGAACTCACTTCCCCTCCCAAACAGTCCACAATAACCTCCTCCCGTTGTAATGTGTCTCCTGTCTAACATTAGATCTATCTTTATTGCCATTATTGGCTTTCTTGTGCCCTTTCTCTCCTCCCTGTCACCCTCCCATAACCTTCTCTCTCTCTCTCTCTCTCTCTCTCTCCTGATTTATAAATATCATGCTTTCTCCCTTTGTCCCTCTTTATGTTCTGGCATCTTTCTTTATATGGGTGCATGTTTGTGAGAGTTTCTTCAAATTATTCCACTCTAAATCCCCCCCCCCCCCGCCCCCCAACTCCTCTCTCTCTCTCTCTCTCTCTCTCTTCTCTTCTCTCTCTCTCTCTCTCTCTCTGACACCCATATCCTTCTCACTCATCACAATGAGGAAGGGTGATTGTGTCCCTCTTGTTTTCTTCTCCCTTCCCCCCCTCCACCCCCTTGCTCTCCCCCCTGCCCTTTCCTCCCTCTGTGTGCAGATGTTGAGGGAGGGAGGGAGGGAGGGAGGGAGGCAACAACAGCACTGAGTCATCGCCAGACCCTCAGGAGGGACATTTACCGGAGGGTGCCCTTTTCCCTTCAAACGGCCGCCTACCCTTCGCTGCCAGGGAGTGATGACGAACTTGGCACTGCGGACAATCTGAGTGGGAAGAGAGATTGGGAGGCACAAGATTTCCGTTATTGTTCCTTGTTCGTTGTTGTTGTTATTGTTGTTGTTGTCTGATTTTCAGATTGAATAATAATCAATATTGCAATCATAAGGATAAAAAAATATTAATTGCATTACTTTATTTATTTTATATTAAAAGTACTGCATATGTTTTGCCCTTCTCATATAATAGAATCTTATAAAAAGCTGCTCCAAGACCTTTCCGCTATATTTTCCCACGATTTCTTAGAAGATTTCTGTGTTTTTGTCGATAATCTGTCACCTGAAGAATTACTGTCTTTGATATCAACTTTCATCTGCCGATATCGGCTCGAGAAAAGGGATGTCACGTCTTCCTTTGATCTAAACCTCTCTCTCTCTCTCTCTCTCTCTCTCTCTCTCTCTCTCTCTCTCTCTCTCTCTCTCTCTCTCTCTCTCTCTCTTTGGTCTGTCTTTCGTTGGTTCCTGTCGAGTATTGGAAAAGAAAGTTCTGAGACATTGGTAAAAGAGTTATTGAGTGGAAAAAACTAACTTTTCCTACTCAAATGAATGTAATTTATTCGAGGGAGAAATTGAATGCTTATTTTATTGGCAGTTCATCACGTTCTGGCAGTCAGACAGACGGGTATTTTTCGGAAGCAAGTAAATCATTCAGTCCGGAAAAGCCTTCGAGTTATTTAAATGTTATTTGTTTGTTTGTTTCATCACAAGTCAGGAGTTGGTAATATACATACATTCATGTCGGAATGATTTTTGAAATGTTGATAGAGGAAACATTGTAATCGACGATTTAGGGAACTTGAAGCCCATTTTATTGTATGCAGATGTTATTCGTTTAATGGCTGTTCTTTTGAATCGAAAGGAGTTGTGTGTCCCTATTTTGCCAAAGGTGGTTCACTTACGAAGTCTAAATTCCACAAGTTATAATAAAATTTCTCGTCTCCCAGATTGCGGTTTTCGATGTCTCCGCTGACGAACTGTGGATGTCCCCCCTTGGTTCCGTTCCTTGTATTTTCCAAATATGTGTTGAATGATCTACTGGTTCTTAAGGAACAAGGCGTCAACCGCTCTCTCCCCTTTATCTTGGGGCATGAGTAGGTTTAAGGCAATGCGTTAGCCCCACTTTACGACTCTTGTAAAAAAAATTTATCCGATCCCTCATGAATATCTTGGAATAGAAACAATATCCTATCAAAGAAACCGGCATCAGGACCTTGTTTCATTTGATCAAGATAAAGATATTTCCGAAAAACAAATATGTAACATAGATGAAGCATTGACAAACAGTCCAGGGAATGTTGAAATATTTTAAATGGTATTGAGCGAAGAACTCCTTTCCCACCGTTATACCTACACTAAGGGGTCGGTTGCCTGATGCGCCTTTCCTTACAACTTCAGGCATGGTTTATTATTTGGCAAAGAGGTTTTTACGACCGCATGCCCTTGTTGTCATCAACCACAGTTATTGGCGGTGGGTCTCGCCTTTGACTAAAAAGTCCACCTGCAGGGCAGCAGCTTCATCAGTTATTAGCGGAGGGCCTAGCCTTTTACTAAAAATGTACGACTGCAAGGCAGCAGCTGTCCTTCTAGTCGCCTTTTACGAACGAAGGACCCACGGTGGTAGTATTCTTCAACCTCTACCACAGGGTGGTGTATTGAGCGAAGAACTCGTAATACTCAAAATAAATTGGCCACCCCTACGACTGATTGAGTGATATTAGTTCTTAACAACGGTCAACAATGAAAACCAGATACGCAAAATGAATGATGAGCCATGATGATACGAAGCATACGACAATTGAAGTTTGAAGGAGAGAACGAGTTCATACATCTTTTATGTGAAACGGATGGTATAAATGAAATCTTTGATTTATAAGTCTCATTTTTATCCAGTTCTACCATTTGTGATGATGAAGTATAACATTTTATTATACAGAACTCACATAATTTAGAATTATTTATATGAAGTGTCATAATTCTTCCATTTTTTTAAGGACTTCCTCCGCATCCTAATTAAATTCATTCGTCTTTAAAAACTTTATAGAATAGTCCTCTGAGCTCAACGAAACTTGTGTGCAGTTCTTACCTAAAGCCTTTAAAATTGTATTACACATATAGTATGGATCCTTAAATACTGAGAGGCTTTTGGTTGGAAGCAGTCAGCATTTTCCCTTACTCATCTTTTGTTAAGGGCCCGTGCTGTTGTAAAGCCATCTTGTTCTAACCACCCAGCCAAGAGCCGAGTACAGCTCAGTTTGTTAACTTTTCACAAACATTTATATTCAGGCCTTATCGGGACTCAAAAATTTGTAAATGTAGCTCGCCGAAACTTTTAAAAGTGACCAAGGCTTGTAACATCGTCATGTTTGTATTATCTGAGTAGGGGAATGTCAATTTAGGCCAGAATTTTATTTGACGTGTTAAAGATTTTAACTGTAAGATACGCTTATGAATTACTTCATAGAATTACTTCATATAGTTAAAAAGAAAATGTATTAGAAAAGCTGCTGTGGTTACTTGCACAAACGAGAAACTTAACTTAGATTTGAAAAGCTATCTGGTTTGCAATTAAATGATGTCGCACAGAACCCTACCTGCAGTTTAGATGCAATTTTACCTAGAATTTTGAACTACTTCATTGCGACCGCTGGTCGGGAGAAGTGTTAAGATTTGCGATGTCGTGGATTAGGGACCACTTCTAGTAGAATGCAAGGTCCAAAGATCTTGGTAGAATGTACTTCTACATATTTCTTGATTTACAACATGGAACCCATTCATATCTTAACAGGATCATGTGTGAGCCCTCTTTGCAATAGCATTCCCATAACTAGATACCTCTCTTTCCGATATCGCTTCACCCTGCCTGTCCATCTCTTTGTGAGGCTGCCTTCCCAGTATCTCTGGATTATACACTATTTTCACCAGCTTAGGATTCTTTCTAATAGGCCGAGCTATTTCAGAATACTCTCGTGCATCCTTTTACCTATGCTAACTTTTTTAGCATTTCTGCTACATCTCTCCACTTATCCAGTTGCATCAGTTCTTCCTACTACGCAGCGTATTCAAACTCTCTTCTTTCATTTGCAGTTAACATCCACATTCCGTTGCATGAAGGAGAGCAGCTCAACAATCTCTTCACATTCCCACTGTGGCTTCTATAGACAATTCAGACTTTCACTCATTTCTTCAATATCTCCAGTCAGCATTGTATCATCTGCACACATCAGTCATCGTTCACGCCATTCACAACTTAGTTCTCCTTCCCCTCAATCCTGGGTATGTGCAATCGACCTGATGTATTTTTATTAACTTAAAATTTATTTTGCACTTACATTCTCTCTCTCTCTCTCTCTCTCTCTCTCTCTCTCTCTCTCTCTCTCTCTCTCCAGTCCCTCAAATCATGACCTGAAAACAGCCTGTATTTTGTTTCCCTTCCTCTCTCTCTCTCTCTCTCTCTCTCTCTCTCTCTCTCTCTCCTCTCTAGCTCGCTCGCTCTCTCGTTTACATAATCGATTGAAACCGAAATGAATCGGCAGTGGTTCGAAAGAAAAATTTATGATGCCCTTTCCATTCTGATGCACTAAATTCATACATTTTTCAAAATGTATCATAAAGTTATTTCTCAGTATTTTGCAAATCGAGCGATGGTTTGCGGTGTACTGATGATAAATATATTCTATTTTTTATGCTTTACTTGGGTGATAGTGTTCCAAATCAATACAGTTTATAATAAATTTTGTAAGAATAATCTATTCGATATTGACAAAAGATACTGACAAGCTATTTTATGTTAAAATATTTGTTTCGGATGTTTTATATGAAATTAGCTTTTATTTATGCCTAATTACTGTAAAAGTTCCCCGTTGTACGAGTGGATTTCGCGCTCGACTACCAATCCGGTGGTCCGAAGTTCGATTCGCGGCTCGGCCAACGCGGAACCAAAGGAATTTTATTTCTGGTGATAGAAATTCATTTCTCGATATAATGTGGTTCGGATCCCACAATAAGCTGTAAGTCCCGTTGCTAGGTAACCAATTGGTTTCTAGCCACGTAAACATATCTAATCCTTTGGGCCAACCCTAGGAGAGCTGTTAAGCAGCTCAGTGGTCTGGTTAAACTAAGATATACTTAACTTTCATTAATGTAAAATTTTAGGGGAAACTTCGACCATGATTGCTCGAGATTAATATTTTCTTTTTAGCATCGGTCGTTTACAGTTTTTTTTCCAGTGTTCTATGAAAAACAGTATGCCATCTTGAAATTGTATATTTTTCGGAATATTTGTTTAGTATTTGATTTTTAATTAACATCAGTTAACATTTGGTTGTATTTGATTGCACCGTGAGTGTTGACTACATGTTTTTTCATCCGATCAAGGCTGTTTTGTGTAGCCTGCAGTACTTGTATGGCAGAGTAATGTATTGCAAATTGAAGGGTTTTATGAGTGATAACAGAGATTATGATAGGTGTTTTTCTGCTTGTTGACATTGCTCTTTGTTGGCCACTCTCCCCTCGCCCCCCCTTTTTTTTTTTCGTGTTGATTCCCTGTTTTCATTTTTGCCTTTAAATCGTAGTTGCTTATTTATTCATTCTCGTTCCTCGGTGTTTTCTTTTTCATTTGTATGCAAATCACTTTAATATACTTACCGTTTTGGTAGAAGCCGAGTGAAAATGTCAAAGCTTGAAGTATGAAGAAGACATTATTTTTATTGTCAGATCTATCAGCCGTCTGTCTATCTCTCTTTAGCATGTCTGCATCATTTTCTCCAAAATACCTTGTAAAATTCTCTCTCTCTCTCTCTCTCTCTCTCTCTCTCTCTCTCTCTCTCTCTCTCTCTCTCTCAGTATTCTAAATAAAACTCTTAACTCGCCATGTCCAGTTCATATTGACACATCGAATTGAATGCAGGTCTTCATCAGAAATATATATATATTTTTTATAACACCGACAAATTGAAGGTTTGTTATCGTTTGTTTTCATTTCCGTTTTTGGAAACGTTTCCCAAACAGTCCCACATCTGACAACGTTTTACCAGTTCGGTACATGTGTCAGAGTAATCCCCGATAAGCGTTGCCATTTTTTTTATTAACGATATTGAATTTTAATCTTCACGTTTGACATGGCGCATTGCATGTCATGCCCAGTGTCTGTTGCATTGCAAATTGAAGGCTGTTAGCTTTTATTGCGTCATACATGAAAGGGCATTATTGGTGATTACGGCCTGCGTTTGTAAACACCGTGATGCCTTATTGATTTCGCTCGCATGTTCCGCCAAGGCTGTTGGATGGTTGGATGCCTATTCCGGTTTTCGCTCGAAAATTGTAACTTTGTATTTTGCTTTTATTGAAGTTTTACACTGTATTAATTTTTTGTGTTTATTTATTTATTTATTTATATATTTATTGTTTGCCGGGTGGTTTTAATTCACATTTTGTTATGGATACTTATTTTTTCCATTTCATTGAAACCATTGCCTATATTTCCCTTGATAGTCTGACTCTTTAATTCATAAGACACATACTGTTCTTGATAATTCATTGATTGAGAAATTTTTGGGGTATTTATTAGTGTACTAGTACTGTGATGTGTTTCAAGTTACTTTGTTTTATATTGTATTATTTCACAGAAATTGCGACCATTCAGGTTCTGTAACTCTGTTGTTGTGTTTTGTTTTAATATTCTAGTCTTGTTTGTATTTTGTACTATTGGTCTTTTGTACTGATATGAATAACGTCGTGCAACGTGTACTACGGACTGTGTAATTTCTTTTTGTTGTGTTAAGCGTTAGAAAGTTACCTTCTTATGCTTATGGTAACAATCATTTGTTGCTGTGTCTTTTCCATTTTTGAAGATCACTTTTGATGTTCATGAAACCGAAGCATGCAAAGATAATTAGAATGTAGAGCATCAGCAGATTTATTCCATAGGTTAAAAACAAGAAATAATGAACACATCCTCTTAAATGTAGAATGGTTTGAATGTTCTCAGGAGGAGGAGGGAAGAGAAAATTGCTACGAGATGGAAGGTTGAAATTTTGATCCAAAAGGTTGAAAATGCCTTTCCCTTTCTTGACTCCATACGGTAACTGGGCTCGTTGAGATTGACCTTGTACAGTCAATTCCATGGTAATGCGTAGAAAAGCCAATAAGAAGGTTATTGAAGAATCTGTAAATGAGACCAGGTTATGGATATGATTATAAAAGAGTCTCTGTTCTCGGCGAAGGTCGTGTAGAGGATTTCAGTCTCTTTTTTTTCCTATTGGTTCATTTGTGTCATTGGACATACAGTGATATGGTAATTTTGTGCTGTTTTGTATAATGCAGCCCTTTATGCTCGAGCGCACTTAATGTATTTCGATTCTTTCAAACATTTAGTATTGCCACTTTTTACTTTATTTGGCTTTTAAGGTATTTTTTTTTTTTTTTTTTTTACCACGCTTTACCTCTGTGAGCTATACAGGCCTGTTTTGCAACTTGGTAGTATATTGTATAAGGAATTTGATGCGCTGCTATGACGTATACATTTAGATCATGTCCCTTTTATGCGTCCATATAACCAGTGGCTGTAACATTTTATCAGCTTCCATGTTTTATGCAACATTCTGCATTATTGTATTGTCTATGTTATAAGCACCCATAAAGAACTTTATATCCTGATATATTCTCCCCGTAACTCTCTCTCTCTCTCTCTCTCTCTCTCTCTCTCTCTCTCTCTCTCTCTCTCTCTCCCCATTACCGTTATCCTTTTATAGCTGCTTCTTTTTGTCCCCTTTCAATTTTAGTACCAATTTTCCCGGACGTCCTTTAATACGAGCAATTCCTTTCGACAATTTCTTTCAAGTCAGTTGCCCCCAGAAGTTTCTGGCAGCCGTAATTTGAAAGGTACTTCGGTCTGTAGCTACTTCGAGATTATAACTGAGGAAATGGTTCAATTTCTTTAAATTACCTTTCGACACTGGAGTCTCCATCAAACTCAGTTAGGGATCTGGAAAAGAAGTTTAAATTTGGTGGTAGAGAGAGAGAGAGAGAGAGAGAGAGAGAGAGAGAGAGAGAGAGAGACTTCTAAGGGAATGAGTAGACATTTAGGGATGAAGGGATTTGTGTGGGATGGAAACCCAGACATTGGTCTGATTGCTTGGTTGGGAAATGGTGTTTGGGGTGAACGCCGCAAGAGAGAGAGAGAGAGAGAGAGAGAGAGAGAGAGAGAGAGAGGGTGGAATGATAGATCGTCAGGAGACGTGGTAATAAAAATGGGGGTAGGGTGGGCTGTTACAGGGGCTGCGCAGGAGAGTAATGGAGAAGACACCAATAACGAATGGGATTACGGCCACTGGATGGATGAAAGGGTCACAGAAGCTAGGGTCATGGTAGGGAAGAGAGGGAGACTATGAAGATTTGCCTGTATGTCTTATGTTCTCTGTTATGGTGGTGAATTATGGAGCATATTGCCCAAGTGTAGAATGAAGAATAATAACTAGTAAGGTATTTCGTCAACTTGTATAAAACTAGAATACCTTATTACAAGTTATACTGTATAAGCCTTATAAACTATTTTTGCCAAAATTAATAATCTTCAAACGTTCATCAGAATTTAATAAGTTTTAAGTTTCGTGAACTTGCTTTCATTTTTCATTTTCAGTAAAGTTAGCTGAAGCTTGTTCATTAATATATCCTGATACCCATGTTGCGTAGAAAAAAATGATGCTTTTCATAGTGTAGAAATTTCAGAGCCAGCGAAAGCATTTAAATAATACGGATTTTTATAAAAGAGATGAAGGGGGTGGGGGCTGGCACATTAGTAACTCCCAAGAAAGTATGAAGATAAAGAACTGCCAGAAGGTATAAGCATACAGTAGAACGATTGGTGAGAATCATTGGGACACGATCAGTGTGAATATATCAACATTAATTTGGTTCCTTTAGAAGCAGAAACGTGTGTTGAATGACAGGATACCTGCAGTGACAAAACATCCATATTAGTGATGGGGTACTGAAGTATTCTTCCTTAGTGTCGGCAGGAAAATTAAAATTCAATTGTGGAGATTTGATTTTTTTATAAAGATTTGCAATCAGAAGGTGTATCTTCGACTACCTTTTTCTTCCTTCTTCACATTTTGTGGACTTCCCTCCCCCACAAGTCTTTGCCACTTGAGGAATGAAGTTTGTCGGTTCTATCAGTATTTTCATGAATTTGGTTATCCGTATTTTGGAGATTTAAGGTTTTCGCATTAAACACAAAATCTCCAGAAAATAGCAGTTGGTTCATTCTCAACCCTTCGAATAGAAATGTCTTTTATAACTGAAGATTCACTTTCTCCCCCACTTCATGGTTTTTACCCTTTTTTTTTTTTTTTTTTTTTTTTTTAGCGGTAACTCTCGAAAAGAGTTGTCTGAAGGGAGACTCTCTCTCTCTCTCTCTCTCTCTCTCTCTCTCTCTCTCTCTCTCTCGTCGAAAAGAGTTGTCAGAAGGAAAGGATCTGGCCCTTCCCTTAATCCTATATTGGGAATTCAGGACCACGCAGCTAGCCGCCATAAGTCAGTCGAATTGTCGTCTCGTCTATTGGAAACCAACAGTTGGTTCAAATCTTTTTATTTTTTATTATTTTTTTTTGACACTGAATAAAAATAGAGTCGTTCGTGAAGGAGAGAAAGAAATTGGGTATTTGAGAGAGAGAGAGAGAGAGAGAGAGAGAGAGAGATGAGAGAGAGAGAGAGAATTTATTGTCATAGGGAATGGTGCTGAACGTGTTTATATATATATATATATATATATATATATATATATATATATATATATATATATATATATATATATATATATATATATATATATATATATATATATATATATATATATATATATATATATATATATATATATATCTATACATATATATCTTTAGAGAGAAAGAATGATCAAATTGGTTTCCGTTGCTTGTCGAGAGAGGCGTTTCCTTCTGAGACCTCGTGTTCCAGAGTGATGCATTTCTGATGGGAATTGGTACGTGTTAGGAATTCTGCGTTGGTGACATGTATTCCCAAGGCATTTACCCTTTCTTTCATCTTCCTCCTCTATCGCATACCCTTCGTTTGTCGACTTTACAGAAATATGTATTTCCATTTTCATTCAGTTATCGGTGCTTGTTTATTTCTGTACATCTTTATCTAGTGCCATGTATCACATTTAGTATTTTTAACTTTTAACGCATTTAAATGTCTATCTATGTTTGTATGCCTGCGTCTATTTGCATTCTCTCTCTCTCTCTCTCTCTCTCTCTCTCTCTAAAATTCTACTTTCCTTTCCGGTACCTCATACTCGACATCTATCCATCCTTTGCCAGGCCATCCGCTCCTCCAGCCATTTAGAATTCAGAATACATTCTTCTTTAGCGTTTCCTCTACATTCCTTGCGTATGGCTGAACAGCTCAAAATACTGTGATCCATCTTTTCACCCTTGCTAACCTTTTAGCCACCTCTTCGTATCTCCTTGTACACACTCTGAAACACACACACACGCACACACACACACACATACACACACACACACACACACACACATATATATATATATGTATATGTATGTATGTATGTATATATATATATATATGTGTGTGTGTGTGTGTGTGTGTGTGTGTAAAGCGAATACCACCCACGGGAAATCGATAGGCAGAAACTCAGCACCAAGCGCTTTCACTTTTATTCAGGCAATTATGCCTCGCCAATGCCTGTATAAAGACGAAAGCGCTTGGTACTAACTTTCTCCCTATCTTTTTCCTGTAGTATTCGCTTATATAATAAAGTCACGTGTATGCCCCTGTGATTTTTTTAATATATATATATTATTATATATATAATATGATATATATATATATATATATATATATATATATATAATATGTATATATATAAGTAATATATATATATATCATATATATATATATATATATATGCCTGATATATATATATATATATCTCTATATATATATGTATTTTATATATATATATATATATATATAAATATATATATAGATATATATATATATCATATATATATATATATATATATATATATATGTATGTATGTATATATAGAAGTTTCTCTGCTTGTATTAGAGAATGAGCATGTGTGTAGTGTGTATACCTTCAGTCCAGTTGAATCTCAATTAAAATTCAGTAAGTTCTGGTAGGTGCGTCCATGAGATTTCATTTCCATGCAGGTCTAAGTCAATTATATGAATCACATTCACACAGGCAATTTATTTCCAACCCTCTCAAGTTAGCAAACCTCATTTAGCTTTTGTTTTCTAATTGATTTTTCCCACCGCCATTTTTATTTGTTGACTCATTCTAATGTCAGGGTAAGTACCTCTAATTACACCTTTTCCTGTGCAATTACCATATGTAATTGGCTTCAAGGAGCGCTGATATTTATAGGCGAGTCCCTAGGGGCCACTTTGGAATATGAAATGAATGCAGTGATGACCCCTATTATTTTATTTAGCAAGTTAAAGTACTTCAGGGCGAAATCAAGGGGGATGATAAATCATACTATAATTTGAATTTTTTTATTTAATGATAGCACATTGGATATAGTCTTCGTAAGGACACCTTGTTAAGGGGAACAGTTAAAATAACGGCCTCTTTCAGCAAGAAAAATATAAGTATACTGATGAAAGTCTATACTAAATGTGAGGAAATGGATAGGATTTTATTTATAATAAACCTAGAGGGTTAAATAATTTCAATAAATTTCTGTTACTGAAAGTTGACAATAGTTTTAACTGCGAATTATTTGTAGCCATTGAGAAAATATATGAATTATACAAGAATGAAATTGTAGAGAACTGCAGGATATTTGTTCGATTTTGACACGAAGCAGTGGCATGAAAACAATAATGTTTACGAGGAGGGCCAACGTACTGCAGTCATAGGAAGTTGTTCCTCAAAGGGATTCCGATTACAAGGGGTAAAGATCAAAGTTCCAGATCTTAATTATAAAGAAAACGAGGTCTTCAATATAGCAAATGACTTGTCTTCCCAATCTTCGGAAATATCGACAGTTGTTAATAATTTATTTTTAACATCTGTAGTTTTCAAAAAGGGAATTTTTTTTCTTCTTTCCCTGTTTGCAAAATTCCATAAGTAATGAATATTTTCGAAGGTTTTTTTTTAGTTTTCCTTTTATTTTGAAATACTGATTACTTTTATTTTTTTCGTAGAAATGCTACTCTTTTCAGTTTTCGTTTATGTATTTGATAATTATATGTTATTATCACTCACTTCTGAATCCTTGGTAGGTGTTTTACTTCCCCAAAGCCATTTCAGTATAACACTCGTATTCAGATTTTCTTTGTTTTTAGGTTTCGTATTTGTTATGTATTTTTTAATTAGTGTTGCTCTTTTCGCGAATGTTTTAAGACAACGCGTCATTGAGGTCCTGATACGAGCTTTGAATTTAAGGCCACAGATTATGATATTCTAAACCATCAAAACATTAGGACAGTACCGATTTTTTTTTTTTTTTTTTTATGTAGCAAGTGCACGGATTTCTGTAGTCATACGCGCAAATACTGAATTTATGAAAGCCACCCTAGCGGCGTGCGTAGCTCGGCAGACTGCTGGGAGTGTATTCATTGATTATTTACTAAGACATGAAAGTTTCATTCCGCCTCGCGCCCCTTGCAATACATTTACTTCTTTGAAGTAGATGTTTTTAGAAATTATATATATATATATATATATATATATATATATATATATATATATATATATATATATATATATGAATGTCTTTTACTGTAATTGAACAGTGCATTATGAAAATAAAAAGGCCGCTTAAAAATATCATATGCACGTAGTAACCCTATATTTCGGATACTTCTGTATCTCTGTTCACTGTATCTCTGTTCACAGTTAGTGAGCAGGAATAGGCTACAAAAGAAGAAGTATCCGAAATATAGGGTTGCAATGTGTTTATGTTATTTTTATGGGCTTTTGTAACTATACACAGACACACAGACACACACCCACCCACCTTTCTCAGATAAAATGGGTGGCTCCGAAGTTCGTTAATCCTTAGGAATAGTTTGTTGGGATGTGGTTGCTAGCCACATAACCCTCTCTGCCCTGGCTACAATACACCATAGTCTACTACCCGCTCAGTACCCAATTCACAGCTAAGATTAACAGAGACTCAACAGATCATTAGAAAAATTAATTCAAATCATGTTTCCACCTTGATCTGGTCTCTAGCGGGAGTCATGACAGCAAGTATAATATATATATATATATATATATATATATATATATATATATATATATATAATTTATATATATATGTTTGTGTTTAGTATATAATATATATATATATATATATATATATATATATATATATATATATATATATATATATATATATATACAGTGTGTGAATGTCAGTCTCCTTGTATACCAGATGGTCGCTCTGGCGAAGGAAACATAACAGTGGTCACTGTCACATTCATACTTTTACCTGTTGAAAAGTGGGTAAAACCCTGTAAAGAATTTTTTTCCACTTTAACCTTCATACTCCTACGCAGAAGCTTCACAGGGCCACATGAGAAACCCTGTTTTCTCTTAACCCGTTCTGTGACTCACCTCTTTTCCTATCCTGACGCTATCTCCGTAGTACTTATGTGAATGAACTTCATCCAGTCTTCTGTCGTTTATATCAATATTCTTTTGCTCCATCAGTGTGGTTTACATTACCTTTTTTGGCATAATCTTCCTCGCATTTACTCTAAACCTTCTCGTTTTGATAATCCGTTCAAAATCTGCACTAGTTTCTACCGACTCATCTTACTGCCCTCAGCAAAAATTGTATCATCTCCGAACATCAATCATGGTGTATTCCACTCATAAATCATTTTCTTACTCGGCAGCTTTGCACATACATCAAATATTATAACCCCTTCTCAAACATCTTATAATACTCGTCATAAAACCTTTCAATCGTTCTCAACAATCCATCTGCCAACAATATATCTTAACCATCGTCCTTGGTACCACACCATCTACTATATCCGAAGGTTTTCTCAGTTCCATTTATGCCACTCACAACTCATTTCTTTACCACCCTCCTCGTTGTCTTACCCCACAGTTCTTCCATTATCAGGGTTTTTGTTATCTCTCTTACTTAATCAAAATCCGATCAGACACTTTCTTACTTGCGCTAAGTGACGTTTGGCCGTATAATTCTTACCATTGATTCTTATCTCTTTAGCTCTGTAGAGTGGAAAAGTTATTCCACTCATCGATTCATTAGAATTTTTCAACCAGACTTACCTTACAAATCCTGGTCGACACAATCACAAAACTACTATTATTCTCTCACTTAAAATAACTTTTTCCACTCTTGCTTATTCACTTCTGTCTCTGTCTGTTATCATATAAACTCATCAAAATACCCGCTTTATTAACAGGGGCTGCATTCCCTGCAGACAATATTTCACCATTTGCGTTACATATTCTGAGATTTATTTGCTAATTAAACCTCCTCTGTGCTTTTAATTTCTTATTCATGTTTTTTTTATTTAGTTCCTGCACATATTCCCTCCCCCACTAAATTTTCATTGATTGACTTCTTTTTTCTCTGTCACTTCCTTCTTGACTACCCCCCCCCCCCACCCCCACCCCACCCCACCCCAACCCCGTATGTCAGTAAACGGTCTCCTGTGATACGCGTTTGTATCTTATTTGATGACATCATGGTTTCCACACACACACATAAATATTTATGTATGTATGTGTGTATGCATACATACATACTTATATATATATATATATATATATATATGTGTGTGTGTGTGTGTGTGTGTGTGTGTGTTTGTGTGTGTGTGTGTATGTGTATTGTGTGTGTGCGTGTGTGATGCGCTTATTATATAGGGCACTATTGGTAAGAGTAATATTTTCTTCAAGAGTACTCTTAATCAAAGAGGAACAAAAACACAACGTATTTGTTTGTAGTTTGTCGTTTTGTTGTGACATAGCTTGCCATTTTTCTATCATTTATACTCTTCCACAAATGATATTACCCAAGTCGACAAGCATCAAATGCTTCCATGTAGCCTATAGCGTGAATATGTTTATGATTACGTTTTTACGATTGCCGAACGAAAACGTTATGACATTGTGTCCTTTTTATCGGGGAATAATCACTAAGGATGCTTAATATATGTTGCATAATTAATTTACATCATATAGATAATGTAAATTAATTGTCTTTCCAACGACAGGAATATTTTTTTCATTTTCATGTATCATGCAAATGAGAATTGGCACTTTTATGTTTCTTTAGTGCCTGTTTCAAACAATGGCTTTGATTATTTTTTTTTTTTTTTGATGATCTAGTCTTTCCCCCCCTCTTGTACGAAGACCAGCTTTCTCTGAGCATAATACAGTAGATTTTGTCTTTGAATATGCAATGGCTTCTATTCGTTACACATTTTTAGTTTTCTGTATAAGAAAACTTTTAGATGGCTTTGTCTTTCCGTCCGCACTATTTCTATCAACCCTCAGATCTTAAAAGTACTGAGGCTAGAGGGCTGCAAATTGACATGCTGATCATCCACCCTTCAACCATCAAGCACAACAAATTGCAGCCCTCTAGCCTCAGTAGTTTTTTTAAAGGTTAAAGTTAGCCATGGCATTAAAGTTAACCATGGATCGTGCATCTGGCACTGCTGAGTCCAACTCCAGAGGCGTCGCTAGCGCACCTTCACTTGACTACATCTGGGGAACAACTGGGCGCTTCTAAGTCGTAGCTGAGGGTTTCATACTACAACACATCGAGAGGCTCGTAATGATGTCAATCGAAGACAGTTCCGATAACTTCATACAGCCTTATATAATGTAGAGAAAACTTCAATGCGCTTAAGAAACTTCCGCGCATTTTTTACCTGTTTAGTTTCTGGGGGTTATTTTCTTGGCCTCTTTTTCATTCTCTTTTCTTCTTTCAAGCAAGGTTGAACAGATAACTTTATAATTACAAAGCGGTAAAGGTAACGCCTACCTATTTAAACCTTGCTATTCATCACATTAAATGTAGTTCTGCAATTTAGATGCGTCATCAATTACGCCTTGTTTTATGTGCGCTGTTTATAACTGCCTTATCGCTTCTGCAATACTATATATCTTACCCTCCCCACCCCAACCCCTCGTGGAATCTTGAGGTCCCCCACCCCCTGCCCCCATATCCTTTCATATTCCCACGTAAACTATGGATGTGGTGGGTGTTGAACGCTCTACTACTGTTCACTGCATTCGAGTAACCCTGCCCCCCCCCCCCCCCCCCCCCCCCCCCCCTAGTATGTTCGGTATTGTTATTTTACTGTCTCTCACTGTTTGTTTATCGATTTTTATAAATGCATTGTAATTCACTACGTATTTTGGATTTTATATATTGGAATATACCCAATTTTCCTATAGAATCCTTGTACGTACATACCTTTTTCGTCTGGGTTTTAAATAGGATTTGTTGATCTATCTTTGACCTGGCTAATTCTAGTTACCTTGCTTTCCTTCGAGTGTCTTTTGCTCTATGGCGTAACATCATCCATTTATTTATTTCCTTCTAATGAAAACCATTGCAAACTCCCAGATGTGCTAAAAGCTTGTGAATTAACGTATATCATTTCTTACGACTACTTTTTGATTTCTTCAATTATTCCTTTTTTCGTTCCACTATCCCTTATATTTACTAAATGTTCCGTAATTGAAAGCAGACTTTTTTTGTCCTGTCTTCTGACTTCAAGAGCTAAAACCTGTTTTAAGATCCTATTTTGGATCATCACGTTATATTATTAGCAATAAGGATTATAATCATGAGGTTACTTATTACTGTCACCAAGTTGTATTGTGATGTATTTATCAATGTCTGCTGATATAGTTATTAATTAAGTTTTTTTATCTATTCAATATCCACGAAACCGATGCCATTGGTCAGACTTACATCAGATACACATTCATCATTATTAGGTAAATTTTGGGTCTTGTGTTCCGGTATTTACTCTTTATCACTTTGTCTTTATCACTGTCTTTCTTACCTTATTGATTTCTTTTCAATTATGCTTATGTTTAGGCACATTCACTTTCAGAACCACTGAAAGAATATTGTATTGGAAAGCTGTTGATTAGAGAAACAGAAATCTGTATTAGAATTTCGGAATGACGTCTGTGGATTGCCATTCTTTTACATGTATTGTCAATGGCCCAGGGCGTAGATTGATTGCTGGGATGGAAGGGGGTGGTTAATCCCGGTAGGCTGGGCTATCACAGGGGAATAATGAAAATAGGGAGGACGAGAGTGAACGAATACATGGGAGGGGTGAAGGCGATAAAGGAAATGGTAAAGAAAGGGAAGGACGGGGAGATTAATATTGAGGAAGAACTGCCGGCGTGATGTATTCAAGAGAAGGCCGGATGAGATTAGGTTTCGTTCAAACTTCAGAGACCGACTAAGGAATGGTGGTGTCTTCAAGGCTCAGATTCAAATACAACTTTCAGTGACTGAATGCATTCAGATCGATGAAAAAATAAAATTTTCAAGTTTGTTCATCTGATCACAATAAGGCTTGAGAGCTCCATTGCCGAGTTATTAAGTTTTAAAGTCGATCTACTTATTTGCAAGACGGGGACGTAGAAAGACGACAATAGTATAAAAGAGATTAGATTTATATTGACAAAATGATCTACACATAAATGCTATAAAAAGGGA
>NC_087200.1:4131316-4161316 GCF_015104395.2 Macrobrachium nipponense | reverse complement strand
TGGTTCCCAACAGTACATATTTATTCAGCATTTAACCTTCACTTAACTTAAAAACAACAACGCAACAGAAACACTACAGCTTTCATACTTTACATAATTTATCACTGACGAATCGCCTGTCCAGAAAACTTCAACATTTGCTACTACATACACCTGCACAGAAGCCCAGTCATCTGTGCGTCGGAGTCTCCTACAGATCATTTCACCAGTCACTTTTATCTCGTACACACACACACACTCGCCTTTCGTGGATATGAAGGCCTTTCTTTTACATCTTTTCATGCCATGCAACCAATGCCTTCTTCGTCTTCCTCGCCTACTTGTTTCGAACACTTATGAGTACCAGTTTCATACAAAGCTCATTGGCAGGTAATTGAACTGTCTTACACATACACTGCCTTTCACCTTCATCTTTGATGCTCTCTCGCAACTCTTGAATTTTGAGGCCCCTCCTTTCCAGTATTGCCTTTTCTTCATATAGGCAGCATTTTGTAGGTCTTGCTGTTCTAATTCTTCCAAACACCTCCGAGTTACTGACTCATTTCACAAACCTATCACCCTCCATTCTTTCTACATCACCTGTCAATCTCCAATCACTTGAGCCATCCCTTCGATATGCTTACTTTTTTCCTCTTCATCCGCATATCCCAGATCTCGCCCTTTCATCTCATGTACTACTTTAGAAACAGTTCAACTTTCCCTGCGCTTACATTCATTATCCACATCTCGTCTCCATAAAGGAGAATTGGATTATCCATTTATGCCAACCATGGCTTCCATAGACCATCCCAGTCCCTTCCCAATCATTTTCACGCACCTTGATGCTTTCCTTGTTACACCCATTCTGCAACTCGCCTCGTCTTTCATCGTATAAACATCTATACAAGTCAGCCGGTCGATTCTGCCACCAGCATTCATTACTCCACCTTCCTTGTTTCCATTAGCCTTGTTTACTTGACCCTTCCTCACATCTACTCTCAACCCTTCCTCTGTCAGGTACTTTCAAACTGTAAGACTGGTTCCTGCTGTTTCTCTTCACCCTCCAATCATTACTGTATTATTTGTAATCATCAATCATTCCCTATTTTCCTAGCCTACAGCTTTACACCAGTGTCTACTGATTTTTACCTGACTTCTTGCTTCACTCCATCCAAAAGATATTAAACTGCCATGGACAATGCAGACACTCTGCCCCAGATCAATATTTACAGCAGAACAGACACTCTCCTGTCTACATAATTAGATGCGTGCGTTTTGCTATAAAATGTCGCACATAACTGTTTTCACAACAAAAATTTGATTCACATGCGCTTGCTATCAACTGTTTTACTTTTCCAGGCAAAACCCTCTTTCTTGGTATACGAAGTAATGTTGTTGCTACTATAATGCTTAGTCTCCTCAAGGATCTTTACCTTGTAATCTCATCAAATGCTTTTGATCCGTTGTTCAACTAATGGATTACCCTTCTTGCTACCTCAACTATCATTTCCACGAGTGTTCTCAAGCTTCCATACCCCTTTTCCATTCTAGCATCATTGGGCTCTTCCTCTCTCTTGTTTTTCACAACTAACAAACTTTCGAAATAATCATTCCATAAATCCAGGGTTACACCAAATTCAGTTGGCATTTCCTAATTTGCATCTTTTATTCCGAGAGCCAGATGTTCAGTAACCATTTACTCTGGTTCATTAACCTTAAACTTCCCATAGTAACAATATATTCTCCAAGGGTTAACCACTTTCTCTTCCATATTTTATTACCTGCCTATTTTTTTCTCTCTTCTCAATTTCCATACCTATCCATCTATATACACCTACTGTCCTTATTTCTTCTCGCATGCAATTGCTCCTCAAATTATCCTTAATTAAACCTTTTTTTTTTCATCCTATAGCTTGTTGTGAATTTTGACAAAATCGTGTACTCCTCCTATTGAGTGAATTTTGACAAAATCGTGTACTCCTCCTATTGAAATTGAATTTTGAACAAAAATCGTGACTCCTCCTATTGAGTGAATTTTGACAAAATCGTGTACTCCTCCTATTGAGTGAATTTTGACAAAATCGTGTACTCCTCCTATTGAGTGAATTTTGACAAAATCGTGTACTCCTCCTATTGTGTATATGTAACTCAACCCCATATTTCATTATAATTTTTTTTTTACCTATTCTCTGCGCCCTTCTTTCCTTATTTATTACAGTTACAACCATATTGTCGCCCCTTCAGCACCAACTTAGTTGTATTTATCTTAACTTCTGTCATACCCTAAGAGTAATCTCCTATAATTCAAGTAAGCCAAGATTCGGACTTCCAAGGCAATTCTCATTTGGTTTCATTCTTTTCCATTCTTGGACCATGCAATCATTATTATAACGTTTTTTTCTGCATCACTCAATCTTACGCATACAGTCCTCAAATGAGTACATTTGCACGCTTTCAGCTGTCCCCAGAATCCTCCTTACACTCCGGGCAAAACCCCTTAGTACCTCTGCCTCTTACTACAGTTATCAAGGCGCAATTACTTAGTCCATCCAGTTCGTCCATATGGAGCCCTTTCACCTGTCTCACGGCCGCCAAAGCTTCCACCTTTTCCTCCCTTACCAAACATTAATTTCTTTTTTTATGCGCCACATCCACGCAATTTATTCTTAATCTGGATTCTAATATATATATATATATATATATATATATATATATATATATATATATATATATATAATACATGTATATATAAAGTTCACACCACCCAGCAGTATTGTCATACGTTTCCCAGCATTCCTCATTTTTTATGACTATATATATATATATATATATATATATATATATATATATATATATATATATATATATATATTGTGACGAAGTGGCCTAGAGTATCTGGATGTGGACACGGTAAATACTTGGGGAAGTAGCCAAAGATCTGGGTCTGGAGGCCATTAATATTTGTTAACCAAAATTGCCAAGTATCTGGTTACTACACTTACCATTTGTACTTGTTAGTGCAAGAGACCTTTTATTCCTGGGTCCGGGGCACAGTTTGATCAAGTACTTGGTTATTGCTTACCTCACTACAGCCAGACACCTGACCCTTCATCACAAATACTAAACGACTGAATACTCCAAAGGTAACAGTGATCCCTTATAGAACTGAACAGTCAAGAAAACATTCAGTCTAAGTCCATTAAAATAGATGTGAGGTAATCTTAATTAAAGGGCATCACTCCTTCTGCAATTTCAAATCTAAGTATTTCCCTGATTCTGATTCATTTGAGGGAAACGGCACAAATACCACTCTATATTTATACCTAAACCAAGATAAAATGTAATGCTGGTGGTATAATAAAATGCTCATATAGATTACTTTAAATACATAAGTTTATTTCTAAATTCAAAATTTATAAGTGAAATTCACAATCTCAGGGAAATTGTTATTAATAGAAAATAAAAGTTTAATTAATTCTTGAATTAATTATTAAGCTAAATTAAATCGAAATTTATCAAGAAAATTAATTAGATCAAATTACAGAGCAATAATCAAATTTGAAATGAAATTTAATGAAATACAAATTAATTCACAAGTGTTAGATTCAAAACAGTTACACAAAAAATATTATTCAAACTAATTAAACACAAGAAAGAAAATGCATAATATGAAAACAATTACAGCATTGACAGTACAAACATTAAGCATATAAAATGGACATATCAATAGAACAAAGCAAAATGAAAAGGCATAAGTAAAATAATTTTATCCAAACACTGTAAAGTAAAACCTCGAAGTGCACTTCAAAACATTTGTAAAATACCTTTATACACAGTTGAAACTTCCCACTCAAAAAGAACGCCCTGTTACAATTTCAACCTCTTCAACACTTCGTGGGCGCCCTCACAAAAATAATATTAATAACACTATGCTCTGATTCCACAAACAACAAATACATTAAGACAATTATTGAGTGACCAGCTCATATATAGATGTGAGTTACGTTAAGTCAATGAAACAGTCTCACGAATGAGAGAGAGAGAGAGAGAGAGAAAGAGAGAGAGAGAGAGAGATTTCTCCCTAACACTCCCAACCAGGTATTGGAATTGAATGAATAGTTCTCTATCCCCGTAAGCATATGGGCATATGAGGCGATTAGCATCGAGTTCAAGATGAAAACATATTACGTCATCTCTATAGGGATATCGAGTAGGGGCCTCTTTGGGTGCGTTCGCACATGTCTATGGACAAGGCTCCCTTGTTTCGTTATAGGACCCGTTGGAATGATAAAAAAAATAGCTGGCTAAGGTATTCTCAAGGTGTGAATAACAACCTTCTCTAGAGCTCTTACTCTTTCTCTCTGTCTTACGTTACTTTTTCCTCTCTCCACCTTATGTATGTTTATAAATGAAAAGTTACACTACTTAACATGTTATCTTTATATGTGGGAATCTGAACACAAAAACATACATTTCACAACATTATACACAGGTTCTGAGGGGAATTGATCATATTACCAAAATTATAATTGCATTACACAACTTGCATTACAAGATTCCTCCCCCGAGAAGCTTAGTTATCCCGGGGTTGAATCCAATGATTCACAACGGGATAAATAATCTGCAACTACATTGTTCTTACCAGATATGTGCCCAACCTTTAAATTATACTGTTGCAAGCACAAAGACCATCTGGTCAGTCTTTGATTATTGGTTTTTCATCCGCTGCGTAAATGACAGGGGATTGTGATCAGACAACACTAAAACTTCTTCATTCCTAGGTCTGTTCACATACAGTTCAAACCTTTTCAATGGTGTAATGAAGGCTAGAGTTTCCTTTTCAATAGTTGCATAGTTTTTCTGATATTTTTTCAGTTCTGAAGACAGGAAACACACAGGGTGTAGAAGGATATTTTCATCTGATTAAAGTGGAACAGCTCCAATTCCACAATCAGAGGCATCAACTTGTATCACAAATTTCTTATTAAAGTCTGGAGCTTTCAGCACTGGTCTTGAAGTTAAAATGGTTTCTACCCTCTCAAAGGATTCTTGACATTTTGGAGTCCAAATAAAGTTAGCTTTGGGAGTAGTTAAGTCTGTCAAGGGAGCTATTATGGACAGAAACGACAATAGAACCCAGCCATGCCCAAAGGTCTTTGTAGCTGCTTCCTAGTAGTTGGGGGGGGGGGGGGGGGGGGGAGGGGGGGGGAGGGGGGGGGGGGGGGGGGGGGGGGGGGGGGGGTGGGGGGGGGGGATAGGGGATTAGCCTTACGGATACCTTCTACATTAGCATTCACCGGAGCGAGAAGGCCTTTTCCAACTTCAAACCAAAGGTACTGAACAGTAGCCTTCCCAAACTCACTCTTATGTAGGTTGACTATTAATCCTGCCTCTTGTAGTTTCTTGAAAACTTTCTTCAGGATCTGCAGATGTTCTTCCCATGTTGTAGAGGAAATGACTATGTCATCAAAGTATACACCTACTCCTTCTATAGATCCTAGCAGTTGATCCATCACTCGTTGAAATGTTGCTGGTGCATTCATCAGACCAAATGGCAGTACAGTAAACCGATACAATCCAAAAGGAGTAATAAAAGCTGATAGCAACTTCGCATTTTCATCTAATGGTATCTGATAATATCCCTTCAATAAGTCTATCTTGGAAACAAACTTGGCTTGCCCAATATTATCCAGTAACTGATCTATAAGAGGCAAGGGATGATTGTCAGCCATACTAATGGAATTCAGTTTCCTATAATCAGTACACTTCCCAAAGGAGCCATTAGGTTTCTTCACTAACACACATGGAGAACTGAAGTGACTTGAACTGGGTTCTGCTAATCCATGTTGCAGCAAACACTCAACTTCTTTCTTCAGAACATCTCGATGATAAGGTGATAAGTGATAAGCTCTTTGCTTGAATGATTTTCCATCTTCTTGGATCTTGATTTCATGTTTGGTCAGATTAGTACATCTGGGTACGTCTGCAAAAATCTCTGTGAAGCTTCTAATCACTTCACTCAATTCCTCACCTTGTTCAACATTAAAATGTTTCAGTTTATCCTCCAAATTTTCCAAAATTGAAGAATTATTCATCTTGCTTTCAGCTCCCAATTCATAGCCGTCATCGTCTTCTGCAGATGAAGTTGTCTGTATTATTGACACAGTTTCAATTCTACTTTCTGAGAAGTAGGGTTTCAAGAGGTTCACATGTATCTTCCTTTGTAGTTTTCTTCTTTCTGGTGTTTCAATCACATAAGTTCTATCACTTAATTTCTCGGTTATCCTGTAGGGACCTTGAAGTTTATTGGTAAGGGGAAATCTCTTGACTGGCAGAAACACTAACACTTGTTGACCAACACTAAAACTTCTTAGTTTAGTCTTCCTATCATAGTTCCTTTTCCTTTTTTCTTGACTCATTTTCAGATTTTATAAAGAGAATTTTCTAATCTCTTCCAATCTTTTTCTTAAGATTTTCACATATCTCCTTGGATTTCCTGTTGATTTTCTACCCAATTTTCTGCAAGAATCTTCAAAGGTCCTCTTACTTCTCTTCCAAAAATCATTTCATTAGGTGAGCAGCCCATGCTTTCTTGATAAGCATTCCTAACTTCAAATAACATTAAGGGTAAACTAACATCCCATTCTCTTCCTGACTCAGAACAATACTTTGTCAGCATACTTTTCAATGTCTGGTGGAACCTTTCCAGGGATCCTTGAGTTTCTGGATGATAAGCAGTTGATAACTGTTATTTCACTCCTAATAAGTTCATCACATCCTGGAATAACTTGGAAGTAAAGTTTGATCCTCTATCACCTTGTACAATTTCTGGTATCCCAAACTTTGAGAAAAACTCCACTAGTTTGTCAGCAACTACCTTGGTAGATATGTTTCAAACAGGGATCTCCTCAGGATACCTGGTAACGGGACACATTAATGTCAACAGATATTCACTTCCTTTCTTCGTCTTCGGAAGCGGTCCAACCATATCTGTAATCACCATATTAAAGGGTTCTCCTCTAACTTCTATAGGTTGTAGGGGGGATTTCTGAATGGTTTCATTAGGTTTTTCAGCTATCTGGCAGGTATCACACTCTTGACAGAACCTGCTAACATCTTTATGAAGTCCAGGCCAGAAAAAATATCTCATGATCTCCACAGTCTTCCTGATTCCCATATGTCCAGATTCATGAGCTACTGCTACCACTTGCTTCCTCAATGGACATGGAATCAAAATCTGATGATATTCGCCCCATTCAGCTTTTCCGGGTATATCTGAAGATCTATACTTCCTCATCAGCAAACCTTCCTTCAGATAATAACAGGTAGGAGTTTGTTGCATCTCTTCCTGATCAACAACTCTGAAGAGCAAATCAGCTAACGATGCATCCCTCCTCTGCAAGTCCATTAGCTTTTCTCTTGTCACTTGTCCAACTTCAAGGGTTGAACTATCAATACGCCAGGTAACATCAGCGATGCCATAAACAGCCTACCTTATAATAAATCACCCGGCTTTGATGCTCTTCCTGCAGAGACCTTCAAATTCTGCCATTTTGCTAGCTGCCCTATTCAATGCGTGCATAATTCACCGGTTTCTTCCAGACTCCCTACTCTTAGTTCACTTGATACCATTAATCAAAAACAAGATAAAGGATGCAGCTGACCCTGGCAACTACCGGCCGATTGCAATCACAACGATCGCATCGAAGATATTTGAGTCTGTTCTTCTAGTGAGACTTCTCCCCTTTCTACACACCATTGACAACCAGTTCGGGTTTAAACCAAACCACTCAACCGACACCTGCATCTACATACTGAAAGAATTGCTGAATTACTATCTATCATCAGCCTTTCCTGTTTTCCTTTGTTTTGTAGATGTGAGAAAAGCATTTGACATAGTAAACTACCTGAAGCTCTTCCTGAAGCTCCATAAAAGGGGCACACCCCTGTATCTAATTGGCATTTTACATTGCTGGTTCTCCACACAGCAATTCTGTGTCAAATGGGGTAACATATTATCTTACACCTTCGGCTCCCTAAACAGGCTTCAGCAAGGGGGCATTCTCTCTCCATACCTGTTTAATACGTACACAGATGCCTTGAATGTCAAACTGAACTCACTCCCAATCGGATGCACCATCAATGAAACAACTATAAACAACCTCTGTTACGCCGATGATATGGTTCTGATTTCCCCATCAGTGGAAGGACTCCAATGACTCATTCACACTTACCGCCAATATGCAGAGGAATTTGATATAATCTACAACAAAACCAAGACCCAGTGCATGTTGCTGCTCCCGAGATTGCTTAAGCATATTGCAGAACCTCAAATTTTCTCAGAAACCATCGGCTGGAATTTGTGCACGAATTTCTGTATTTGGGTCACATTATCACCAACGACCTAAAAGATATGGCAGACATTGAACAGAGGCGTCGTAAACTATGTGCAGCTGGCAACATGATTGCAAGGAGGTTTGCCATCTCACCGAGACGTGAAATTGCTGCTCTTCCGCTCGTACTGCTACAGTATCTATGGGTGTTCCCTCTGGACGAACTATACCCGAGAAACCATGAGACGCATCACTGTTGTGCATAATGACATTCTGAGACGCCTCACAAACACTCCCCGCTACCACTCCGCCACACAGATGTTCATAGAAAACCACCTGGACAATTTAAAAATCATTGTTAGACGAACAATGTCCAGTCTGGTAACCCGAGTGAGAAACAGCAGTAACTCACTCATACAAAGCATCCTAAGGAGTGAAGCAAGAAAAAAATCTAAATTGTGGGAGAGATGGGAAAATGAGGCCTTTGTCCCCTAATGTATTGGCAAGATGTCATCTGCAGTTTTTGTCATTATTACATTTATTGCTGATATTTTAATTTTTCATTATTACTCTGATTACTATCAAGTTAAAGTTTTTTTTTTACATTCAATTTATGTATTTAGCCCTCTGGACCTGACTACTGTAACCACCTAAGGTCTCTAGTTGAAATTTAAGTTATATATAATATGTGCACTAACTGTTATTACTCTCAATGCATTTTTTTTCTCACCAATATTATTACTGTTATTACCAGTATTATGATTAATAGCTTTTATGCTACCTCAGCTATTTTGTGGATAAGTGCCGATTATTCATTTTCTTTTTCTATTTTATCATGTCTCATGTATCTAGATTGTGTATGTTACTGTCTGTATTTCGTATATTCAATGTATATGGCCGCGAGCTGAAATAAAACATATTATTATTATTATTATTATTATTATAATATCTGCTGCCTCAGCTACTGTAATTTCACTACTATCGTCAGGAACACTTTGACTACTCAGTCTCTTCAGGAACAACAGATTCTTCATTTTCTTGGGAAATCCCTTCTCGGTCAGCTCCACGGGAGGCATCACTCCCCTGGAACGATTGTTATGAATTCAAAGATCCTTCACTTGATCCATCTTGGGCGAGCAAATCCTCAGTTTCTTCACCAACAGTCGTAATAACTAGGGAACAGGTGGCGGTTATTCTTCTCCAACTCTGCCATAGGACTAATCCTCAGCGGTTTGTCTGTCACTACAGGACAAGGAACAAATGGAACACCACAAACTTCATTTCCCGACAGATCATGTACACCTTCCACAGCCAGTGAGTCCTTCACAGCAAAATCAACACTCCCTGTCACCAATTCACAGGACAGGTGTAAGCGGCATATAGGAGTTACTTCCTCTCCTCCTATACCCTTCAAAATAACTGAATCTCCAGTGAGATTCTTCTCCAACATTGGGTGAGCACCACGTAACACCACACTATGGTTGCTCCCTGTATAACGTAAAATCTTCATTGGTACCGGCACACTCTCTTCTTGAGTTGCTAGTGTACCCTCAAAGAAATATGGCTTAAAGGCCTCCAAACTGTTCAGCCACTCATTGCTTGAAGTTACATTTCCACTGGTTGCTAAACACTCAGCTTGTTTAGTTTCAGTCTTCCTTGTAGTCAGATTCTTCCCCACATTGTTCTTAACAGTCTGTTTCACTTGGTCACCTCTTACTATTTGACCAACAGGTTTTGACTGCTGATAATTTTAATAACACTCATGACTGAAGTGTCCTGCTCTTCCACACTTGAAGCAGACAACATTAGGCTTTTGCAACTGTCTTGCAAAATTAGATGAAGATTTCACATTAACTTGCTGAGGAGTATTATTACTTGTAGGTTTCCCATTTATAAAATTGTTCCTGAAACCTGGATGAGACTTAAAACCTGTGTGTGGTTGATTCTGGTACTTGACATTATAATTGCGCCTGCTACTAATTATATTGGTGTCTTCACTCAGTGTAGCAGCTTTGTCAAGTTTTTTAACCTCTCTCTCTCTCTCTCTCTCAAATAGGCTCTTATATGCTCAGGAATACTTTTAAAATATTACTCCAAAACAACTAACTCTTCTAACTCTTCAAAAGTTGTAACTTTAGCTGCCTCCAACCATCTTTTAAAACACCTTCTCACTTTATAAGCGTAATCCAAGAAAGTTACTTTTTCATCCTTTCTTAAATTTCTGAATCTTTCATTGTAGTACTCTGGGGTCAGCTGGTATACTTGTAGCACATTATGTTTGAGCAACTTGTAGTCTTTACACTGATCAGCTGTTAAGGCTAAATAAGCGCTTCTCCCTTTACCAATCAAGACGCTTTGTAGCAAAACAGACCATTTATCTTCTGGCCATCCCATACCTGAAGCCACTTTCTCAAAGTGATCAAAGAACTCATCTGGAGCCTCTTCAGTAAACTTAGGGATTAACTTCTGCACTCTTACTACATCAAATGCAGGGTCTTGATTACCATGGTTAGGGTAAGACGGTGTTACAGGTAATGTGGATCTATCTCTTATCAATTCCATCTCCCTTTCATGTCTTGTAATTTCTCTTTCCTCTTTTATCCTTTGCCTTTCATCTTCTGCTGCTTTTTCTTCTTCTCTTTCTCTTCTTTCTTGTTTTTCCCTGTCTACTCTGTCTTTTTCAGCTTGCATTCTCTCTCTTTCAGCTTGCATTTTCAGCTTAATCAAACTTTCTTCTCCTTCTATGCGCCTGAGTTCTAACTCTGTGTCACTTTTCTCTTTCTTTTCTGCTTGCTTATTTATAAGATCAGCCTGTGCCACATCCAACAACTCTTGAGCCAGTTCTAACTCATCATCATCAGTTATTCTACCAGAGTCTATCAATGCTTGCATGGCAATGCATTTGATTTCTGCTTTTATCATGCTACTAGACACATGACCACCACATGCTACTGCTAGAGCACTCCTATGGGCCTTAGTCAGAGTAGTTTCAGATAACACATGGATGGAAGGGGCTGCTAAAAATTCCTGAGTATCAAATGGAGCCATTTTTCTCAAATACAATTCTTACAATAAAAGGCAAAAACAAATATATGGTCACTCTTCTAACAAAATTTATTCCTAACACCACCAGTATAAGCTAGAGTGATAATGTGATTTGTTTTCCTCTCTGGTCTCTGGGGATTATTAATACTTGGTACATAAAGTGCCAAATATCCCGGGTCTCAGGGCACCATTAATATTTGTGATGAAGTGGCCTAGATTATCTGGATCTGGACACCGTAAATACTTGGGGGGAAATAGCCAAAGATCTGGGTCTGGAGACCATTAATATTTGTTAAACTAAATTGCCAAGTATCTGGTTACTACACTAACTATTTGTACTTGTTAGCGCAAGAGACCCTTTTATTCCTGGGTCTGGGACACCCTTTGTACTTGGGGCACAGTTTGATCAAGTACTTGGTTATTGCCTACCTCACTACAGCCAGACACCTGACCCTTCATCACAAACACTAAACGACTGAATACTCTAAAGGTAACAGTGATCCCTTATAGAACTGAACAGTCAAGAAAACAATCAGTCTAAGTTCATTAAAATAGATGTGAGGTAATCTTAATTAAAGGGATTCACTCCTTCTGCAATTTCAAATCTAAGTATTTCCCTGATTCTGATTCATTTGAGGGAAACGGCACGATTACCACTCTATATTTCTACCTAAACGAAAATAAGATATAATACTGATGGTATAATGAAATACTCATATACATTTTAAATACAAAAGTTTATTTCTAAATTCAAAATTTATAAGTGAAATTCACAATCTCGGGGAAATTGTTATTACTCGAAAATAAAAGTTTAATTAATTCTTGAAATAATTATTAGGGAAAATTAAATTAAAAATTATCAAGACAATTAATTAAATCAAATTACAAAGCAATAATCAAATTTGAAACTAAATTTAATTAAATACAAATTAATTCTCAAGTGTTAGATTCAAACAGTTACACAAAAAAAAATATTATTCAAACTTATTAAACACAGTAAAGAAAATGCATAATATGAAAACGATTAAAGCATTGACAGTACAAACATTAAGCATATAAAATGGACATATCAACAGAACAAGGAAAAGAAAAATGCATAAGTAAAATAATTTTATCCAAACACTGTAAAGTAAAACCTCGAAGTGCAATTCAAAACATTTGTAAAATACCTTTATACGCAGTTGAAAATTCTCACTCATAAAGAAAGACCTGTTACAATTTCAACCTCTTCAACACTTTCTTGGGCGCCTTCACAAAAATAATATTAATATCACTATGTTCAGATTCCACAAACAACAAATACATTAAGACAATTATTGAGTGACCAGCTCATATATAGATGTGAGTTACGTTAAGTTATTAAAAGAGTCTCGCGAATGAGAGAGAGAGAGAGAGAGAGAGATAGAGAGAGAGAAAGAGAGAGAGAGAGAGAGATTTCTCCCTAACGCACCCAACCAGGTATCGGAATCGAATGAATAGTTCTCTATCCCCGTAAGTGAATGGGCATATGAGGCGATTAGCATGGAGTTCAAGATGAAAACATATTACGTCATCTCTATAGGGATATCGAGTAGGGGCCTCTTTGGGTGCGTTCGCATATGTCTATGAACAAGGCTCCCTTGTTTCATTATAGGACCGCTTGGAACGATAAAAAAAAAATAGCTGGCTAAGGTATTCTCAAGGTGTGAATAACAACCTTCTTTCTCTTTGTCTTACGTTACTTTTCCTCTCTCCGCCTTATGTATGTTTATAAATGAAAAGTTACACTACTTAACATGTTATCTTTATATATGGGAATCTGAACACAAAAACATACATTTCTCAACATTATATACAGGTTCTGAGGGGAATTAATCATATTACCAAAATTATTATTGCATTACGAAACTTTCATTATAAGAATAAATATATGTATATATATATCTATATATATATATATATATATATATATATATATATATATATATATATATATTAATGTGTATTTAAATTGTAGCAATGACTTTTAAATTTCTTTTTTCTAATATTTCTAATAAAGCCCAAAAATGAAATCTTGTAACCTGCCTATATATAGATATAGATAAAGATATATGTATATATATTAAAGAATCTCGCCGTTTTATACCTTTCTACCTAATTAATCATTATTTTGAGGCGCTTTGTTGTTACAGTACCTTTCTGTAATTAATGTTATGTGTATATTACAAAGCATTTTTTCCATGAGTGTAAAAAAATCAGCAAAACTGTGAAGTACCTCATACAAAGTTTGATTTATTTTTCCCATTCCCAGAGGCAAGCTCAGTTTGAGGTGAGAAAGAATCGTAAAGACCCTCGGTACTCCCAATGTATTGCAATATACCCCCTGACCCAGAGGGAGAAGTGATATACTTTGTTTTTTCGTTTTTTTTTTTTTTTTTTTTTTTTTTTTTTTTTTTTTTTTTTACCCCATACTCGAATTTTTCTTCCCCAAGTGTGCGCAGCTTTTACCACAAATTTGGTTTTTTATTCGACTGATCACATTTTCTTCCAAATACGGTCTCTTCAAACCGTACTAAATCCTTCTGTAGAAAAAAACAACAGACACTCGCCCTCTTTTCCTGATTTTGGATGTTCATCTCAGCCATACATCTGTAGAAACAATACTAACAGCAAAAAGGGAAAATATCAGCATCATCAAGCTTCATGCACATTATACAGATCTATTATAGCCATTAGACGCTGCTTGCTTTGCCCCTTTAAAATCCTACTATGATCCAGCCCGCAACAGCATGTCCATCAGAAAGGAAGACGAGTACCATTACAGAGGCTTTATTAATAGGCTGCACAGTGTCTGGAAGCAGGGATGTTCGACTGAAATGTAAAAGCAGGTTTTCGTGTTACTGGAATATATCCTTTGAATTCAGAAAAGTATGATAGAGATCTCCTTTGTCCTGGGAAATTTAAACTTTCAAAACATGGCTGGACAGAGGGCACCAAAGGCTGACTAAAATAATCATTGTAGTATTGGATATTATGACTGATAAGGGTGAGGGGGGCAGGGGGAGGGGGGGCATGCAGCAACGACTCGCAACTGATCCCTTCATCAGCAAATCAGCAGGATGTTTCACAGTTATCTACTTTCAACAGCCAAGAAGTAACCCCCATCACTAATACCTGGAGCAGATATAGACAAGTGTCTTTCTGATACATCAACCATAGGTCAAGAAAGATCACCAAGTTGCATTCACTGGCTGGAAGAGCCCACAGATAAAGATGTACTTTTTGAAGATATCAAGTAGGATACTCAGCAGCGAGGAACACTTATGCTAAAAATCTGATTTGTAAGGATCCCGCCAACGAAATTCAAGCAAGGGCACCGACGGGAATGAAGTTCAATATTCTGTTGGTATAGCAAAGGAAACGGAAACTTTACAGGATGATATTTTGAATTCCAGGGCCCGTAGCGGAACACATCCTCTCTCAAGAAGGAAAATCAACATGCAGAGCCAAATTATAACTCGAGGGGAATGCAATAAGGAGCCTACAAGTCCTCAGAAAGAATGAAAGCGAGCGAGAGAAAGTAAACGAATCCTGCACCCCTTTCCGACATCTCAACAACAGATGAAGAAATATTATACTAGAAAGTGATTCTGCTGATGGCGCAAATTTCAGTTTAGATAAAGATGAAAGTGACATGGAATGTGAACATCAAGAGGAACCAGCTCCAACAGAAACAGGCATTCTAGCAATATCCGAAGATTCTGTTGGCAAGTACTATACAGTATTCTACACTGAACAGCGCTTGATCTATTTTTGGGGAAAAATAATAAAAACCCGTTGTAAACGATGAAGAGGGTCCCGTAACAAAAGCTGAATTTGATTTGCTACCGAGGAAGAATATCTCTAGCAATCCTAAGGAATGAACCTGGATAGAGCGGAACAAGGACAAAAAGCACATTGATATTGTTGATACAACCTCATTTTCTATGGGCCAGAAGAACTTATTGGGAAAAAGAATTTTTTAGATTTCCAGATGAAATGGCAGATGCTCATCTAAATAGGATACGAGAGGATTTGATAAAGGAATTATAGCATGGGTAAGTATGATTTACAATTCATGCCGGTGAATTTTTTCCTTTTGTTGATGGAAATTGTAATGAAAATATTTTGTCAGAATTAATATAATTTAATATTTGTTCGTGCTACAATTCCAATTTTGTATGGAAAAACACATTTTAGTTTCTTATCACGTTTCTTTGGCCTAAATTAAATAGGATCGTTCTTGCCTCACTATGATTTTTTAAACCCCATTTCAGGATAGAAAAAAATCACCAAAAAATATAGATAAAAAAATCATTTAATACTCTAGGCTCAATTCCTTTTCTTGATGTTCTTAATATTGAATATTGAAAAAGATGGAAAAGTTTAAGTGGAAATACAAGATTAAATAGATGGCAAAATAAAAGTTTTGTATTTTGATTTTTTTGCCCCACTAATATATATATATATATATATATATATATATATATATATATATATATATATATATATATATATATATATATATATATTGCAAAGAGGCAGTTAGAGGGCCAGGGTAAAAGAAAACAAACGGAATTGGAATTAAATGCCTACAGTGCACCGCACTGTAAAAGTTTAACATATGAGGACAACTGGTGGACCAAGATACGCTGCAAAGAAACACTAATAATTCCCAACGTTTTTTGGTATCTGTACACACACACTCACACACACACACACGCGTGTGTTTGTGTATGTGTTTATAATAGGAATAAATTTCTCTCCCACAGATATGTTTGAAGAATGTGCCTAAGAATGATGGTTGAGGTTTTGGTGAATAAAAAAAGAATAAGAGGATAAAAGTGACGCAGGAGGTGTCTCAGATTAAATCGGATTGGGTGGTCGTTTATCAGAATTATTTCTGGTTTGGGGACTGGGATTTTTTTTCTATCTCTGGAATGGTTTTAACTTGGGTATAGGGGTTTCTTGGCCCTCTGGGTGTTTCAGTGTTATGAGATCTTGAGCTTCCTTGTCTGGATGGGTCACTTGTATTAGTTTCTCCGGAGCCCTCTGTTGAATCAGTGGGTATGAGGATTTTTCTTCCTTGGAGCCCTCTGTTGAATCAGTTGGAGCGGAGGGAGATTGGAATCTCTCACTCTCTCTCTCTCTCTCTCTCTCTCTCTCTCTCTCTCAGGAAGATAAAGCACACGTGCTTACGTGCACATCGCAACGTCAAACCAGCCTTATATGCTGCACATCTCCGTTTTTGTATTAAGTCCATAAATTAATTCAGAATAATACCTTGTCAGTCTCCTGCTTATTAGCAGTGGGAGATAGAGCACAGTATGAATGTTATTACGTTCCTCTTGTTACCTGCTGAAGCTTGATTTTTCCAGTCAAGGCTACAGGACGTAAATTTGGGCTTTTTGTTTCTGCGTTTTTCTTTGTATATATTTTTTTTTATTTCAAGTTTTTGTCTTGTGTTAGACGTTTGTGCACTTGTTAGATGTGATGTTGCATTATATTTATTCGGTTGTTCTATGAAACCTCATTTAGGTCTGCTTTTAATGTTTACATCATCGGCGTTACTATACTCTGTTTTTTTTCCATCTGTCCATCCGCCTGTGATGTTTCCGTATGGTAACACTGCGTCCCAGGCTTTAGATAGTTACATTCAGCTTACATTCAACAATAATAATAATATCCTATTTCGAATATTAACGGTGTAATTAGCATACAGTAAATTATTAAAATACTTTTCAGTTGCAAATGTACACCCAGATATCCTTTTATTTACCTAAAACTTACACATAGCGTAACTATTTAAAGCCCGGGACGCAGTGTTACCATACAAAAACACCACAGGCGGATGGACAGATGGAAAAAAACAGAGTATAGGCAACGCATATTTATAACACAAACACAACAGGTGAATTGTTTCTGGACTTCCTTTTTCTTAAACCAGCAGCTGCAAAATAATATTGAAATAACCTAGACAACTTTTGTTATCATTTCCTTTTTTTATTCTAAAGTGTGAGTCTTGTCAGTCATGATCAACCACATCCCTGTATAACATCTCCATCCTGGTTGCCCGTTTCTCCCAAGTCCCTTAGTTCCTCGTTGGACAATCGGTTACTTGCTCGACTGCCGATACCAGTGTCCGGGTTCGATTCCAGGCTCATGCGACGAAGTCTCAGAGGAATTTATTTCTGGTCAAAGAAATTCATTTCTCGATGTGGTTCAGATCCCACGGAAAATTGTAGGTCCTGTTGCTAAGTAACCAATTGGTTCCTTGCCACGTACAATATCTAATCTTTCGGGCCAGCCATGTTAATCAGCTCAGTGTTCTGGTGAAACTAAAATATGCTCAACTTTTTTCCCCACGTCCTTTGTGGCGTACTTCTTAGGCATTCGTTCGCTACAAGACCATCCCTTCTCAAGACGTGTCCGATCTATCTCGGCCACGGTAATGGAATTTTAAAGCAGGTGATTTCCTTTATTATGTCATAAAGTGGAAACGATGATCTGGAATGGGATATAATACTACGTTTTAATTCTTGTAGAATCATTAAGAACTGTATGCATTTCCTAGCGTAGTCTTGATAATAAGTCTCATAGTGACACTATGGGTATTCCCGAAAATATATTGATGACTGTAGCATCAGAGAAATACCACGTAGTAAATCAAATTAAACCATTTTAGTCTTGCCACCGCAACGAGACCTCTCTGGCGTGGCGTTTAAAAGTCTGCCCTGGTGCCAATTTTTCAAGAACAACAACTGACACGTGTGTGACAGACCTTTGTATGTCTTTGAGACAAACCCTTAGGCTATAATTATAAGATTATAGGGGCTTTTCATTTCCAGGTACTTTATAGACTCCTTCCTTTTCCGTCCTGCTCTCTCTCTCTCTCTCTCTCTCTCTCTCTCTCTCTCTCTCTCTCTCTCCTCTACTTCTCTCCTCTCTCTCTCTTACAGCTGTCCGAGCGAGAGCCTTTTGATGGATTGATTGATTGATTGTGTATTATATCTGGCGTCAGCTTTTAGATGGGATAACATAGGCCCTCCATTCGCCTTTTCAGCTAGAAAATTCCTATTTATTTTGTAAACGATTCCCTTATCTCGGCTGTGAAGTTGATGTCTATCCATGAGTGTGAGGTGACCAGGAATAACTTGTAAGTCGGTGTCAAACTTTGTTTCCATATCGTATTCAAGCAAAATTCAGTCATTGTTCCATATCTTTTATTTTGTCAGAGAGAGAAAGAGATCTGTCTACAAACGATTTTTCATTTCCTTACTTGTCAAACGTACTCTGTTTTGCTTTATTTCTTATTTCCTTACTCACCAATTTATTCTATACCTACGATATTAAGAAATTAAGGTATTTGTTGAAAGGAGAAATGCCTCCAGACATAATACTGTGACCACCGAAAGTGCCTCCTGGAGACAGTTTTAAGCGTCTTAACCGTGGATTTATACGCACGTGGAGCTGTTTGAAATATCACAGCAAAATGAGTGCCATGTTGATAGAAAACCTTATTCCGTTTCTTGTTATTGCATAAAAAAACGTTGTCAATCGTGAACCTATGTAATTGATCTAGAATTCTGCGTAACGGAAAAGATAATATTTGATATCTGTAATGTGAGAAATGGTTTTATCTCTGTTGTTGTTATAGATTTGGCAGTTATGGGGAGATTAAACAGACGCGAGAGGATCCAAACAGCCTCGCCAATGAGGCCTGGTCATTTTGGAATGACTATAGTTTATAATATCTCCAAATTGATTTCTGGCATTCATATCTGTATTCCCTTTTGTATTCGTTCCACTTGCGAAGATCAGCTGCTGTGAGTTTTAATTCCTTACCCCTTCGGTAATCCCGCATTGCGGTCTACCCTTCCTCCCTCCCTCCCTCCCCGTGACGCAACACCTCCGTCACACATTAAGCCTCCCGTCATGAATCTCGAGCAGCCCCCCTGTTTCACCCCTCGTGAATACACCTCCTGCTGGCAGCCCCCGAACAGTGTCACCCCCACTTCCCACAGTGCCTGATGGCGCCCTGTGAAGATGGTAATGTATTATCCCATAGACTGTGATTCAGGAAAGGGGATGGGGGTCAATAATGGCGGCCTATTCGACGATCAGTTTTCGACGCTGTAACGGTGTTCTCGGTGAATAGACCTTCATATATCTGGTAATTTTGGTAGTTTTCGTTACGTTGGCGTAAATGATCTCTACTTATCTTTTTTATTGCCTTTGTTAGACTTTACATATTGTTTCACGATTAAAATTTCCCTACTCATCTCCAAATTTATACTTTGTCATATATTTTAGTTAAATTTCGGTCAAGTTCATATGGCTTTGTTATATGTTTTTTGTAAAGGCATATGGCTCAGTTACTGGAAATTACGCATATAATAAGATATATTCATCTGCTTCCAATTATATTTAATATACAATGCTTAAGTGAAGGACACTCTGGAGCTTGCTTGGAACGTCAGTCAAATCAGTAATTCTCTGAGTAATACACTGTCCTTGTTATGAAACTGGATTCGTTTGATTGATGATTTTTGTCTACATTCATTTCACTCAAATACTCGTATTCCACCATTTATTGATTATATATATATAATTATAATTCTCTATATATAGATATATATATATATATATATATATATATATATATATATACATGCAGTTTTTTTACTTTCGCACTGATTTCTCGAAACTGACATCGTTGTATCTAACTGCGCTGATGTCACATAACTAACTTTATTTGTTTACTACTCTGGTACCAGTTTCGTAATAACATGACAAAACACTGATATCGAAGAAGACGCATTTTGTGTAATATACAGTCATAACGCAAGTTACTTAGTTATTTTGGTAAGGGCAGTGATGTTGCATCACCGGCTTCAAAATAATTCTTAAACACTCAGATATCAAACAGTTGACAAAGCGAGTTTTTTGGCTTTTAGAAAAACACTGTTGTCAGGACCTGAATAGACTATGAGAATGAGGAGGCATCGAGAGACCTTAGTGGCCTGGGGCATATTAGAAAGGGGTTGGACCCACTAATTTGATATTTGGGGAGGGGCTTCCTTTCCAATTTCATGCGCTGGAGGGTAGAAGGGAATTAGAAGGGAAGCGACTGGAAGGACATCTGGCCAAATGGACGTAATCATCAGAGGATTTCGTAAATCTCATTTTCAAACGAAAAGTCGGTCTAGCAGACAGAACGACGTAGCTATGGAATGTTAGACAAAACAAGAAAAATCGGCAAAGAAATAAGTTAGTCGTACATTAAAAAGAGGCATATTGTGTTTGTGTAAATATCTCCATAATCCTGGCTGAAGATCGATCATTCAGTGGGTAGACAAATTGCTATATGTATAAATAGTTGGAAACATAAATAGACCTGAATGTTATTTTCATTCCTGTAACATATAGGCTTGTTACAGCTTGAGCACAAAGAGTAATGGGTGAGCGAGTTTATATACGAGTATATTTCATTCCTTTCAAACTTCCAGCTTGTCAGATTTCAACGAGAGAGAGAGAAGAAGAAGAGAGAGTGAGAGAGAGAGAGAGAGAGAGAGAGAGAGAGAGAGAGAGAGAGACTAATTTCCATGTAGCAACGGTTCGCACATTTTAATACAACGAGCCAGTTTGTCATACGCAGCCGTGATATGTTAATGAGATGTCGGGGCTCCGAATAAAAATGAAAGTTAGAAAAAAATGTTAAATGCACTGGTTGATGATGATGACTTCTGTGATTTAAATAGAGCCGACATGGGAGGGGTATATTACGTAAATGACTTTTTTGTTATTCGTATATTTCATTTTTTGTAACTCATAAAAGCTGGTATATTTTTTTTAATCGTCCCTACTCACACAGCCAAAACACTCGTATGGAAATGAAGCGTTGTTGTATCCGTTTACTAAAAAAAAAAAATAGGACTTGTTTATATATATATTTTTTGCTGTCTTCCTCTGCCTTTGTATATGTGAAAAAATAAAATATTGTTTATCTCTCTCTCTCTCTCTCTCTCTCTCTCTCTCTCTCTCTCAAGTTGATAATAGTTTATGATCAAAGGAATGAGAGAAAGATAAATAGCTGTTGTTAATTATCCTGTGATTGTTAATCCTTACTTCACTCTCATGACGATACGATCATCACCTGTAACAAAACAATAACAGCTCTTTTCTCGAAAATCTTCAGATAGATAAATTGTTACTTATAGATATTGCTATACCGATAATATGAAACACTGAGCGGAATAAGCCTCGTGGCGAAAGTAGTATGATGCCAAAACCGAAACGAGAATAACAACGGTAATGACGGTACGAAAAATAGCTTTGTATTTTTCAGTCTCTCGTTTGACCAGTTTTTCATGGCTGCGGTTGGTGTCCGGTCCCGATAAGGGTCATGCCCTTCAGAGATAAGGGCGTAATCTAGAGGTCTTCTTTTTTTTTTGTGCTTGAGGAGTTTCATGTCGGGTTTTCTTTTTCTTTTGTTGCATGATTTTGTATCATGTTTCTGATGGCCTTTAATCACATTGTAATATTAATAATTAAAATGAAATATTCATAGAAGCATGAGTCTTGAAATGGAGAATCAAATCCACAGTTATGTAGTATATGTATACATGTATATAAGTCATATCACATTACTGTGATTCATATACATACATCGAGCTACAATGTCCTTTAATATGTAATTCGCTCTCGCGGTGGTGGGGTAGGTAAAAGCTCCCACTGACGTCCTGGATTTGAATGTCTTCTTAGGTTCGCGCCCGGGACCAGGCAAATCTATTATCGTGTAAAAAAAATTCCCTTTCGGTTAAGCATATATGAAAATATATTAATTCCGAGGTAGAGCGAATTAGATATTAAAGGCCAATGTAGCTCGATGTATTTACATGTATATAAAAGATAAAACTGTACAGAAAGCTTTCCGGAAACTGTTTGATTCCCCTTTTCAGTTTCTGTACAGATTTATCTTTGTGGACAGTTTCGAACAAGTCCACCTGTTACTCCTTAGTGAGACTTCGAAAAATTATATGGTAACTGTTTACTAGAGGGGGGGGGGCGCTCTTTCTCTGTTAGCTCGACTTCCACCAGCCAGCTCTAGAGGGGACTTAAAGGGCTGGATCTACTTACATGGTACGGGTGATATCACCAGGATTGAAGGGAGGTCGACTGGTGGAAAATGCATTGAAATTCTTCCGCAACTGACCACAGCTCGTCAGAAACCATCTAGCTTCTGTGCCCAACAGATTGCAAGAGGTGATCGAGAAGGAGGGTGGTTGGACTTCTCACTAAGATTGAAAATTGATTTAAAAATTGTGTATTGATATTTGGGTTACCCTATGACTTCCGTTGAAATCCCATGTTGTTTGGTGACTTGGCACCGCTCCAAACAATGTAAGAATAATATCATAAACAAACATATCCTTTTACTTTAGCTCCAAGTCATAATTATTATCATTTATTAGAGATGTGAATTTGATATCTAAAAGGAGATCAAAATCTTAAGGGCATTTTCCTACCTTGATTTCTTTAAAAATTCTATGAAAAGAGAACCCAACCAACCATACCTAAAGACTCATCCCACTAGAACAACTTCTAGAGCTGATTGGTGGAACTCGTGTTAACAGAGAAAGAGCCCCCCCCCCCCCCCCCCCCCCCACCACCCCCCCCCCCCCACCATCCCCTAGTTAACACTGTTACCATATAATTTTCGAAGTCTCTAGTAAGGCGTGACAGGTGGACTTGTTCGCAACTGTCCACAAAGGCGTAGATATCTTTCTCCAATAATAATAAATAATAATAATAATAATAATAATAATAAGCTTGCCGATTGGAAGGAAACATTAGTTAAGTATGACCTGGAAAAAGACTACGTGCCAAACATTGCCAAAAGAAAAGGGTTTCGCATTTCCCTCAGTTCTAAATGAGGTTCCTTGGTAGAAAAGGCAACAACAAGAAATGTGGTGATGGTAATAAACGGAAATATTCAGGTAATATTCTGTCGTTCATTTCTATTACTAGTAATTCTTATTGTTAATATCATCATTTTATTATATTATTATTATAAGCAGGCCACCTTGCCTGTAAATAAATGATAAGGCGAACATACTCTTTCGGCATTTAAACTACAGACATTTGATTTAACTGGATTTACAAAGGTCTTAAGATGAGTGGAACATGATACTGTGTGTACTTGGAAGCATGTTGGGCCTATTACTCCCATATCCTTAGAGAACCTGTCTACCCTCCCCACCAGTACTGAGTAGATATTTAATTCTCCTTTCTAAAGGATCTGAGGGGAAGTATGCATTGTAAGCTGGCAATCTCTTCTGGAGATGGATGATAAGGCAAGCTGCATCTTAATGGATTTTAACTGCTAATCTGTGATTTTCCAATTACACACTATATCCACTCAGCTGCAGAAGGCCTGGGATTCAGATATAAAGAGACTCATGATAGAAGACAGCCTGATGAAAGGTTGTGGAGCCCTTGGTGGAAGGAAGTACTCATTTATTTCAGAAGCATTTTCTGCCAAGCCTGATGGCGCCTCAACTTTTGCTCTTGTAAGATGGTGAATGAAAATCAAGTCATTCTTGCCCTTGTGCATGGAGTGAAAAATTCTTGTTGTTTTGAATGCTCATGGTGCAGGAGAGAAGAAAGGAAATATTTTATTTCTGTAAGGAGAAAAATTTGTCTTATGGCATTCATTTGTACAGTTATGCAGGAATGAGAAGAGCAAAGAATAATTGTCTCGAGTCACTAAAATATGTACAGACAGGAATAGGTTTTCACTTATAATTTTAGAAACCTTTCGAGACTGATGATTATGATATAGATTATGATGGCTATTTGCTAGCACCGGCGCAAAATATATAAATGAAGTAGTTCTGGGCTTATAAGAGTAAGACTAGACTGTGGCAGGAGCAACTGCAGTGATAGTGAGTGAATATGATCCAGAATGGGAAAGAATGAGAGTGAAAGTTATTGTGTTTTGGAGAGTATGGATTTGTGCCGTACTGATTTCGCAGAATTTGGAGTTTTGGAATACATGAGTAACAATTCTTATCAATCATACTTGATAAAAAAAGTGAGAAAATAATTTTTACAGTATTTGTTAGTACAGAGTATATTGAAGAAGACCTTATTGTATGAAAAAACGAGTGGGTGGAAGTATATCTGGTCATTATACAGGTTAAAATAAAACTGAAGACGGACAGAAGCTTTAATAGAAGAAAGTGATATCTGCATTTAAGATGTAAGTAGATGAACTGTGGACTAACATTAAAGATAAAAAAAATGAATGAATAAATAAATAAATAAGAGTATATTGGAAATATGTAAAACTGAGTGTCTGTGAGTTCGAGTGGGTAGGAAGAGGGACTATCAACAATAAAAAGGCGAAATTAGGGAATAAAAGATTTAGTTGAGAAGGAAAAATATTTGAGTGCAGTTGCTTGAAAGAATAGAGGATTAGGTCACGGTATACAAGAAGCTGAATGGAGGTCAACGATGAAGTGAGAGCGAAAAAAAAAGGCAAGAATCAGAGGGGATGGTATAATTGCGAGAATGCTTGCGGGAGGGAGTGATCATTGATGAAAATGGGGCAGTTAGGAGCCTGAAGACTAGGAAAACTGTATGAGTTGACGGGATTGCACTGCACGTGAGATGTTGCGTTGTGATTATGAAAATGTAATTAGGTAATTAACAAGAGTATATTTATGTACATATCTCTGTTCGAGATGTTCCACAGGGATTGGTTTATATAAAGCAAATGGGGCATAACAACACATGAAAATGAATGAAGGTGTAAGGTAGATTTTTATCGTGAAAGTAAGACTAAAAAACTGATAAAGGAAGACCATAGTGGTTGACGTGTGGGTGTGTGTATGTGCGAACGCACACTCCCGTGCATGCGTGTGAGTGCGGACCAAGAGTTAGTAAGGAACATTTGGGTAAGAAATCGAGAGTTTTAGGAAAAAGTTGTGCATAGCATACATAGATCAATAGAAAACCTAGCCATCGGTTGGTTAATAGCAGAATTGTTAGAAATGTATGATAGAGCGTGTTGAGGATGAGTGGTTAAAAGAGGAGCTATTGCACAGGCTGTCACATTGTGTGTTTTTGTTCAGGATTTTTGTCTATTAATAAAATTCTATATCCATAAGATAAAGAGAAAATTTATCATTTGTCAGAGGTCAAATTCTTATTTGGATTAATTGTAAAAAAAATTAAAATTTTCTGCTCTTGATAAGATATAAGGCGGTTGGAAATAATGAAGTAAATTACGAATAAATTACTGATTATTCTTGGGCCAGAGGTTAATTATCGGGTGTGCATTAGAAGCAGTAACGAATTACCTTCGTTTGGCCTTCAGGAGTTGAAGAATTTGACGTAATGAGCATCCTATTCAAATTTATTGCAGGGGAAACTCTCTCTCTCTCTCTCTCTCTCTCTCTCTCTCTCTCTCTCTCTCTCTCTCCTCTCTCATACATACATACATATCTTATAAATATATATATGTATATATGGTATATATATAATATATATATATATATATATATATATATATAATATACTTACATATACATGTATAGTATATATATGCGTGTATGTATGTTCTCGTCATCTGATTTTTTTATTTTGATTTTTTTTAAGTTTCATAAAAGAAATTTAAATAAGCCACTATATTTTGGGCAGTTCACATCAGCCCTCCTGTCGATGGAAAATTAGAGTTGTTACAGAGGCTCTACCTGATATAAACAATGTGCATTTGCCGGAAAATCGTGGCTTATTCAATATCTTTGTTTCTTTGATTAACATTTCTCTAAAATATGTGCCTATATACATGGACATTATACGTATACTGCAAGGATTAAATTTCTGGTCGAGTTCAGTCTCATCATAAATCGAGACGAACGGTTGGGACTCCAATGTGGAATTTGGCACGACGTCTGGGGAAGAGAGAGAATGATTGATAGATCGTTTGTCCATATTCACACTCTTGCCCACACTAATTGACATTCTGTCATGTGTTGGAGTTTGTCACGAGGAAGAGTGGCATCTTGAAAACATTCCTCCTTTTTTTATCTATTTTTTTTTTATTAGCTGATAGGTAAGATAGGTGAAAGAAGAGTGAGGGCAGTTAGCTAGCTAACCATGGTAGGGAATAGTTGTGAAAGTTAAGTATTAGTACGAGTAACGTAAAGTGTGGTTTATCCACAATTTCGTTTGGGTAAGGGTACAATTTTTCTAACTAATATTAACATAATACAACAATGATTTTACATTATATTAACATGGTGAATTGTACAGATTACAATTTTGAATTTTATTTCTTAATAGTATAATCATATTTAACGAAAGTTCCAATTTTCTAATTTTTAACCTTAATTTTAATTATTATCATAATGATTTGCATTATATCTACATAGTAAATTCCACATATTACTTTTTCACAAGACATTTCTTAAAAATATAATGGTTGAGGTTCATCGCGATGAATATCAGAAGATACTCCTCTCCGCCATCTGTGGTCTGTGCTGTTTGGTGATTCCTCTCTTGTGCTTCCGATTCTTTTGCTAGTTCACTATTGTATTGAAGTATTTTTCTCTTCGTTTTTCACAAAGGTCATTAGTTCTACATGAAGCAGTTCTCCTTCATTATAGAAAATGGTATTCATGATTTTCTTATTATGGGTTGGACCGTCTATTTTGTTAATGGCAATGAGGATTCGCCATTGCTCTGATTGCTGTGCAAATTGTGTGACATGTTGAAGAATATGTGTCACGGTCATATACATGCAAAGCCACATAAATTGTTCCATTGAGAATTAATCTTATTTGTTTGTTTGTTTGTATGGTGTTTTTACGTTGCATGGAACAAGTGGTTATTCAGCAACGGGACCAACGGCTTTACGTGACTCCGAACCACGCCGAGAGTGAACTTCTATCACCAGAAATACACATCTCTAACCCCTCAGTGGAATGCCCGAGAATCGAACCCGCGGTCACCGAGGTGGCGGGCCAAGACCATACCGATCACGCCCATTAATCAACAAGGCATTTTCTTTTGATTATTATCGCATACGCTTTTTGTTGTTTCGAAAGTCAGCGTCCTCATTACCCAACGAGCAGTCACTTGGTTCATAGACTTTTGTTCATGAGCGATTCATTTCTTTGAGTACAAATATGAAAAGGAAAGAAACCTTGAGAACAAACATTTTAAATACGAAAATAAAGGAAAGAGGTTGCGATATTTTTCATGTTCAATACTACTCCTATAACCCCATATCAGTTATCCTGAGGACTTTGGAATGAGTTTTCATCCACTTCATTTAAACAATCAACTTTACAGTTGCAGTGATGTTCTTTCACTGACTTTAGGTCTGCCAGACCAAGCGTTCGTTGCGAGTGACATCCCGACGTCTCTCGGGTCTGGTCTTGGCACAAGTTGACCTTGGATCTCTGCAGGCTTAAGATTCTCCTTTGTCAAAAATTCTGTTGAAACGAACCAATCATTGCCCTTATCTGATCGGTTTTCACACACACAACACACACACACGAAATTGAAGGATAACATAGACCTGTTTCTAAATCTTAAAAACTACTGAGGCTAGAGGGCTGCAAATTTGTATGTTGATCCTCCAACCTTCAGTCATCAAACTTAACAAATTACAGTCCTCTGTCCTCAGTAAGCTTAATTTTATTTAAGGTTGAAGTTAGCCATAATCGTACGTCAGACACAGCTATAGGTGCCAACAACACAGGCCACCACCGTGCCGTGGCTGATAGCATCATACAGCATTATAAGGGTACAGAAAACTTGATTGCTCCGAAGAAAGTTGGGTGCATTTTACTGATGGTGTTTCGAGTAGACCGGTAATTCTAAAGACTTCTGCCAGATGCAGTAGCAGTATTCCGTTATAGTATCAGTCTGTTCGTGGCCTAATTGCTCAAGTTTCATCGGAAAACGTCTTCATGGACGCTGTATGGAAAACATGTAAGTCTTAAAATCCATGTATGATATTCATCTGTATGTAAGTCTTAAAATCCAGGTATGATATTCATCTGTATGAAAGTCTTAAAATCCAGGTATGGTATTCATCTGTATGTAAGTCTTAAAATCCAGGTATGATATTCATCTGTATGTAAGTCTTAAAATCCAGGTATGGATATTCATCTGTATGTAAGTCTTAAAATCCAGGTATGATATTCATCTGTATGTAAGTCTTAAAATCCAGGTATGATATTCATCTGTATGTAAGTCTTAAAATCCTGGTATGATATTCATCTGTATGTAAGTCTTAAAAATCCAGGTATGATATTCATCTGTATGTAAGTCTTAAAATCCAGGTATGATCATCTGTATAAGTCTTAAAATCCTGGTATGATATTCATCTGTATGTAAGTCTTAAAATCCTGGTATGATATTCATCTGTATGTAAGTCTTAAAATCCAGGTATGGTATTCCTCTGTATGTAAGTCTTAAAATCCTGGTATGATATTCATCTGTATGTAAGTCTTAAAATCCTGGTATGATGTTCATCTGTATGTAAGTCTTAAAATCCAGGTATGATATTCATCTGTATGTAAGTCTTAAAATCCAGGTATGATATTCATCTGTATGTAAGTCTTAAAATCCAGGTATGGTATTCATCTGTATGTAAGTCTTAAAATCCTGGTATGATATTCATCTGTATGTAAGTCTTAAAATCCAGGTATGGTATTCCTCTGTATGTAAGTCTTAAAATCCTGGTATGATGTTCATCTGATGTAAGTCATAAAAATCCTGGTATGAATTATTCATCTGTATGTAAGTCTTAAAATCCTGGTATGATGTTTCATCTGTATGGTAAGTCCTTAAAATCCAAGGTATGATATTCATCTGTATGTAAGTCTTAAAATCCTGGTATGATATTCATCTGTATGTAAGTCTTAAAATCCTGGTATGATGTTCATCTGTATGTAAGTCTTAAAATCCAGGTATGGTATTCCTCTGTATGTAAGTCTTAAAATCCTGGTATGATATTCATCTGTATGTAAGTCTTAAAATCCAGGTATGGTATTCCTCTGTATGTAAGTCTTAAAATCCAGGTATGGTATTCCTCTGTATGTAAGTCTTAAAATCCTGGTATGATATTCATCTGTATGTAAGTCTTAAAATCCAGGTATGGTATTCCTCTGTATGTAAGTCTTAAAATCCTGGTATGATATTCATCTGTATGTAAGTCTTAAAATCCTGGTATGATATTCATCTGTATGTAAGTCTTAAAATCCTGGTATGATGTTCATCTGTATGTAAGTCTTAAAATCCAGGTATAGTATTCCTCTGTATGTAGGTCTTAAAAATACAGGTATGATATTCATCTGTATGTAAGTCTTAAAATCCTGGTATGATGTTCATCTGTATGTAAGTCTTAAAATCCAGGTATGATATTCATCTGTATGTAAGTCTTAAAATCCTGGTATGATATTCATCTGTATGTAAGTCTTAAAATCCTGGTATGATATTCATCTGTATGTAAGTCTTAAAATCCTGGTATGATGTTCATCTGTATGTAAGTCTTAAAATCCAGGTATGATATTCATCTGTATGTAAGTCTTAAAATCCAGGTATG
>NC_087200.1:4121316-4126316 GCF_015104395.2 Macrobrachium nipponense | reverse complement strand
TCATTTCTTGCTTATCTCTATTTTCACTTGCTTTGGAATGAACTGTTAATTCTATGACATTATGGTCTGAAATACTCGCATTATAAACTATTATTTCTTTAACATAATTCATCTCGTTCACAAATACTAGGTCTAAAGTATTTTCCTTTCTTGTTGGCAGGTGATTTATTTGTTGAATATTGTATTCTAGTAGCATATCTAATAGCTTTTCAAATTGCCTCTTATCTTCTGCACTACTATTACTCTCTTTTTTATATGTATAAGTACAACCACAATCTCCTATTCGTTCTTTCCATTCTACGAAAGGAAAGTTGAAGTCTCCAGATAGGAGAATAGTCCAGTCCTTGTGATTTCTACATATATCATCCAATTTTTCAATTATTAAGTCAAACTCTTAGTATTAGGAGGTCTATATATTTACTATGTTCATCAATTTTTCAGAGAGAGAGAGAGAGAGAGAGATGCATAAATAGATGGATAGATAGAGTTTATATTTCTTCTAAATAATATATCAGTAACCTTGGTTGTTTCATGAAAAACATTTGAATAAAAGTGGAATAACTTAGCAAGATAAAGCGCTTTACTGTGTTTGGGGAACGGATGACCCCAGGTGAGCCGAGGTAAGTTCGAGGATATAAATGAGCCTTGAGATGAACACGCCACGTATCCCCAGGTGACCTCTGGAGGAGTATGCATGAGGGCTTAATGGATTATAATGCTCTCTCTCTCTCTCTCTCTCTCTCTCTCTCTCTCTCTCTCTCTCTCTGTTTGCAGTTTGGTGGTGGCATTTTCCTTAAATTTGGGGAGCGTTGTTGTTGTTTTATTTTTTGTTACATCTTGTTATTTAACTATTATTCTTTACATTATAGCTAATAGTGTTATATTGCAGGTATTATTATTACTATTATTGCTTTGTTCTTTTTTGCCCTTAGCAAACTCATGAACGAAGTACGTAATACTATTAGTGATTTTTCTTGTACGTTAACGTACGAAGAACTCTCTCTCCTTCGTTCATCTGACTTTCCATTCTCTCTAACAGTTGTTCTTTCTTAGTGTAACTGCTAGGTTTTCCTTCTGTTACACATTTCAAACCTTTATTACTGTCAATTTTCCCTTCAGAGCTCAATAACTTTATAGGTCTCAGCGCGAGGCATTTGGCCTAAATTCTATATTCTATTCTAATCACACACACACACACACACACACACTCACACACACACACACACACACACACACACACACACATATATATATATATATATATATATATATATATATATAGATATATAGATATATAAATATATATTATATATATATATATATATTTATATATATATATATATATATATATATATATCTATATATATATATATATATATATAAATATCTTATATATATATATATATATATATATATATATATATATATATATATATATATTGCATAGTCGGTTGCGTGCTTATATGTGTATTTTTTGTACTTGTTCCATATCCAATACATTAATTTTACATAAATCTTTCCATGGGAAAAATTTACACACAAAGGGAATTAAAAATGTCAGTCCTTTTATACTTGCGCCTTTTGAGGTTGGAAGTAGATTGATGGTAACCATGAGTACTTTAAACGTCGCAAGACACCGGTATTCCAGTAATGGCTGTCTCTCCCTCACCCCACCACCTCCCCCGATGAAACGAAGCGCAGCATGTGATATTAATACCATTTTAGTGGATGAAAAATGCCAAGATTTTAAGTAAGTTATAATGATGTGAAAACAAGGACACCTCGAGTCAAAAATGATTTCATATTTGAATATTAAATGTCATTACGTTTTGCATCACGTAAGCAAATCATTAATAGAGTGTAGCGTCATACTTCACTGCCTACGCTAACGTACCTACTGATCTCATTCAGTGCGCAACCATATTGTGTTCATTTACAATGTTGAGAGGGTAATGAAAGGGTCACTTCGTCGGGCCATGGAATGAGCGGCACAGCCTGCAGACCAGTTTTCACTTTCATTTTTATTTTATAATTCCATATTTATTTTATAATTCCAGTTGACTGACCACTGCTTATGTCCAATAGTCACTAATCATTGGCATATCTATAACTACGTAACTAATTATCGTCTGCCAAGATAACATTAAGCCTCGCCAACAGGTCATTGGTCTCTTATCAAAACTACCTCTGTGGTGCACTGCAGGCATTACAAAAGGCTGTTGTGCTCTTTCAGCCCTTAGTTGCTCCCTTATTTTAACGTTTTTCCTACCTCCATTCCCGCTTTCTTTCCTCATTCTTTCTCTCCAACCTCCGCAACATCTACTTCTTAGTGCAACTTTGCCGTTTTCGCCAAGTTCCTCATATAGGTCGTTTATTTTGCTGTCCAACTACTCTGACTCCCTCTTTTCATTGCCTTAGGCGCTGAATGGCTGAACGTGTCCGAGTGCTTGGCCTGACAGCCAACATTCCATAAAACACAATTAATCAAGCCTTACTGAAACACAGGGTACATATCCTACCCTAAACTTAGCTTATTACTCCCTTGACTTTATGCCACTTAATCATTGGTTCAACACAGCAACATTTCACTCCATTTCGCCTTCACACACCCACAGTCAATTAACTTCTTTCAGTATTTATACAACCACAGGTCATTCTCGATGCCACAGTAGGCCCACTTGTGTCCTTTATGCCTTAGCATAGCCACATGTCATGCGTTACTGCTTGAGCGCTATTAAAGATCAGTTCCCTGTGCCTTCCTCAATTGCACGTCACTCGTCTCTAGCTTAGCGCACTCACACTTCATTTCCATTTATTTTAACACACGGATCACTTCTCTCTACCTTGACACTTTAACACATTCAAACCATAGGTATTCTTATCTGCTGCAGTCTGGGGAACGAACGTTTTCCAGCATAATCGTACTAAGTGTGCATAAATCCATTTATGCAGTCCATTTATTATTAGCTGTAGTAATAATTACCAAGTTGCAACCCTAGTTTGATAAGTACAATGGAACAGCTAAAGAGGTTCAATAAGGAAAGTAGCCTATTATGAGAAAAAGTATAGAAGTAAAGAATAACAAATAAGACAAACTAAGAAAAGAGTCAGATGTGATCATGCCTATCGTAAAAGCATTTACACCCAGCCGCAAAATCTAGATGACTGGCAAGACTATTCTGTAATTGAGTCCAAGTCGGGCAAAACATCAAGAAAACTAAAGGCAAATTAGATGAAAAAAAAGGCCTAATAGGGGAAAAGAAATAATAATTTTTTTATATTTGGCAGAAAGACTCCTCAAGAGTTACAGACCAAAGATCCAAGGAGTTCCCCTCCGTCAGATGGGTGCAACCCGCTTTTTTGGGGGTAACCCCCCTTCGAAGGGTACATTTCCCGTTTTTTCTCCAAAGAGGTGTATCGCACGGATAAAAAGTATAGGGACCAAAGAAATAAAGAAATAAATTCTGCACAAGTTTGTTTATATATATTTTTTCTGTAAATATTATAGTTTCTGCTTAAATAAGCCCGAAAGTAGCAGACGCATTTTCGCCGATATTTAAAAAAAAACTCATTTCACCCTTACATTTTGTTCAATAACTCTTAAACTGCTAATTTCCCGTCAAAATGCAATACAGATGATATTGCAGACTGAAGATTCGTACTTCATCTGGTATCCATTTTTTTCCGTAATCAAAGAGGAAAGTAGTAGGCAAAATCATCCATGTTACGGTCAAATAATTTTTGGAAAAATTACATGTAAGTGTAATTGGTGTATATTTTTAGAGGATGCATTGTATCTGTGTTACTACTACAAATCTCATAAGAAGTGCACTCGTTCTTTCCAAAACTTATGCACTGTAACTTATTGTTCTTTGATAGTATTGTCAGTTCTCACTATAGCACTACTACAACTATCATTAGTGATTCATGAGTAATTCGTGCTATGCAAGCCACAACTATAATAGTCAAGCAATAATAAATTTTCAAATTCGTTTTCGCTTGTCTTAGAAATCGTTAATGAAGAATAGGATACTTAGTGCTGTTTCAAAGGTGAAAATAACTAGCATAGGGAGATGAGGAAAAAACGAGAAAAATATGAAAATGACTGACATGAAGGGATGGCAAAAACTGAAATATGAAAATGACTAACATACAGGAATGAGAAAACATGAGAAAAATATGAAAATGACTAACATAAAGGGATGAAGAAATATGAGAGAAATATGAACATGACTGACATGAAGAAGACAAAACCCGAGAGAAATATGAAAATGACTGAAATAATGGAATGAGATACATGAGAGAAATATGAAAAACGACCGACATAAGGGAATGAGAAAACACGAGAGAAACGTAGGAAATATTTAAAAAAAAAACTGGATGTGTTCATTTTATATACCATATTGAGAGCTGTTCATCACTAGCAGTCTCCAAAGTTACCATGCTTATAAAATGACAGAAATATAGAGGACAATTCGATAATTTTAATAAAATCAACTTCCAAGTTTATTCAAGGAACCAAGGTGCCCATCCTCGACTACAAATCCAACCACAAATGAAACTGCATTACCTCTAAAATTAGAAGAAGAAGAAAAAAGCTCGTATAAATATCCGAATACAGAATTATATACATAAATATCTGTAAAAAATGAAAAGCTGAAGTGTGAACTACAAAGCCCTTATAAGCCTTTGATGACCTTTTAAAGCAAAACAGTATATCATTTCTGCTTACTTTGTAATGATTTATGTCACAAACATGTTAATCACATATTATGAGAGAAATATGCGCATTATTATTTTATTTATAAGAAATTTTCATGTAAATTCACTGGTAAAGCTTATGTTGTAAAAGAAATCGAGATATGGATTTCCGTGGATTTACAGTTTCTTATTTGTTAGTTCCTTTTGCATGATTTTTTTAATGTTTAGGGAAGAACAAGGATACCAAATGAAGTACGAATCTTCAGTCTACAATATCATCTATGTTGCATTTTGACGAT
>NC_087200.1:4086316-4116316 GCF_015104395.2 Macrobrachium nipponense | reverse complement strand
GTTGGGATAAGAAAACTTAGCCGAGCATTGTTGCCCAAATCACTCTGTGTAACTAAGAGAAACAGATTGTTAAGGCGCTGTCACACTAGCAAAATTTCCGTCGACTTTTTCTGAGTTTGTCGTCGACTTTCCAAAGAAGTCGGCGTCTTTCCGTACTCTGGTTGTCACACACGTTCTTCCTCACGCCGTGGTTGTCGTCGTCAAAACGTAAACAAACCATCTGAGCTGTGACTACCCGGAATGATAAAACAACTGTGCTTTATAACACAAAGCAACTAGTTGGTCGTGCTTACATGTGTTTAATGATGCTGCATAGAATTAAAAAAAAGTGTTTGGGTTCGGTCCTGGTTAAAAAGATGTGAAAAGTTTTATTTAAAAAAAAAAATAAGCTAGGGCTAGCCTAGATAGGCTATTCGTAACCTTGTTTACACAACCCCAGTCAGACTGTATTATAAATTAAGCTAGAGAAACACTGCAAAAATTTTCAAGAATTTTGTTTATATTATTTGTTAATGCAAAAAAGAAAAAAAACGAGAGCAGACCTAGGCTATATAACAATCCGATACTATTTACGATATAGCATGCTTATCTGTATGAAGATCAGCAAGTTCAAGAATGTTTTCCCTGAGTCGCATGGTGATTTCTTGGTAATTTTTTCATTTAAGACCCTTTTTCATAAAATTATCATGCTTATGGTCCCATAAGCTTCGTCTCTCCCTCATATCTTCGACCAAAAACTGTTCTGGCAATCTTGTCAACTGTACCAAGAACTCCATCTTGCATCTGATGACTTGAATTGCGCGCTCTCCGAGATATAAACAAACAATAAAGTCGACGGTAGCGATGAGTTGAATTCGATCGTACCGTTTTCAAAATTCGTGACGACGACACCAGAAGTCGTCGTCAAAACATGAAAAGTCCGACGTCAAATTCAAAAATCAACGGAAATTTTTTTTTTTTTTCGCTAGTGTGACAGCCTTTAATGGGGTCCCTTCAAAGTGATTGCAAACTAAGGAATGTAGAAAGTTCCACCTCCCTCAAGAAAAGAATGCTATGAAGTCCAAGTGAAACGGCTGCCTAGCAAGTTTACGACTTCACAGTGTATTTGTTCAACCAGTCGAGATGGTGGTGATGTATAATAGTCTTTAAGTACCTCCTTATTTGAAATATTAGATTTGGTATTGAATTTCTGGAAAATTTCGAGGTTAATGAAGCGCTTCCCCAAATATCAGAACAGAAGTCTCTGCAAAAGAACATCCCCAGATTTAATAGGGAATAATTAGCCAGATGATGTGATTCTTCACAAATGACCTGCTCTTTACTTCCTAATCCAAAAACTGATGTGAATGAGGATTAGCTCCTACTTGAGGGTATTCTGAAGTGGGTAAGGTTGAAAGAAAATTAGATAAAGAGATAAGAATCGATTCACTCTCTGAAGCACTACTAAAACAAACCAAGTTTTATCAGTACCAATCAGAGCTGTTCGGGCCTTGTTGAGCCACTTTAAAGGTCTTATTCATATATAAACATGAGTGTTGAGGGCAAGTGTGACCAAAGATGAAAATTATGACAGTTGAAAATGAATATTTTTGGGAGTGGAAGACATCAGTAGAGACAAGGGGGTACATAAGGCAGAATGAAATATTTACAATGAAAAGTAGCTGAAAGGAACTTATGTCTATTTACTTTGTTATATTAGTGCCATATCCTAAAATGAGTTAGCTAGGCAGCCCAAACCAAACCTAACCGCACACAACAAGGATGTTAATTTACAGCACAACTTTAGTGACTGCAAGTAATCGAGAGGCTCTTGGGAGTAGTACCCAAAGTAGTCAGACAAGTAGAGTTGAGTTACATGCAGTAAGTGAAGGACTTCTAGAAGGAAACTCTGTTTGGGTCTGAATGTGATCATTCCAATACTACCCACATCCGTTTTAAATTAACCGCACAAGATTATTGTCCTCTTTCTCTGATTGCCGTCTATATAATTTAATTTCATTCCAAATAATATGAACGTTTAATTTGTGCAACACAATTTTAACATTACTGTGAAACAGAACTATCCATATATATGAGAAACTCATTATGACCTCTGTCATAGACCTCTAAACCTAACAAGGTAAATGTTGACGTTTTATCTCCCTGTAAACCAAAGCCAGCCTTATTGCCGTTTTGTAATCTCCCGATCAGCTTTAAACTGTGACTTGTTCCATAACGATATAAGCTAAGGAGAGTGAGTGCGTGTGTGCTTGTGCTTGTGCCTGTCTTCTCCCGGCGGTCTTGAAAATCATCTTGTGACCTTTTGCCTGGTATGAGGATTGCTTGAGTTTTTTTTTTTTTCTTTGCTTTTGTTTTACATGTTTATTTCCTGATTCACAATTTTTTCTATGTACTTCTTGAGCAACACAATTGCGATTTTTTTTTTTTTTTTTTTTTTTTTTTTTAAGTTTGAGGCATTGTACAGGGACGTGTATTCTTAAAATCATGTTAAATTATACAACAGCAAATGTTTGGTATTGAATCAATATATATATATATATATATATATATATATATATATATATATAATATATATATATTTGTGTGTGTGTGTGTGTGTGTGTGTGTGTGTGTGTGTGTACATAAGTATGTTTGTTTACTAATTGTATTCTTCCCTTCCCTGGCTCGGACGAACGGGTTGGCACTCATCGTTTAAACCTGTTGTGCCTGGGTCTAGAATTGTCATACCTAAAGACCTGCTGAAAACTGGACTGTTTGACCGTTACAGTGCCATCCCCTCTGAAGAAAAAGTCATATAATAATTAGATATATATATATATATATACATATATATATATATATATATATATATATATATATATATATAATATATACTTACACAATACATACATACACATATGCATATATATAATAAAACATCAACTGATATGTTTTGAAATCATTCTTATTTTTCTGATGGACGTTAGTGTACGCCGTACTAGATTGTGTATTACTGGAACCAAGGACGACGCTCCATAATGTTGTACTTTGCTTGATCTTTTTGTGAAGGGACGTTTTTGCTGACAGCATTATTATTTTATATACATTTATAAAATTCTTCGATGATAAAATTACTTAAGGTTAAAGTAAGTTATTCTGTAATTTTTCTAGGTTTAAAATTCCTTCTTTTCTGATTATTTTCCTAGCCTGTGTCAGAGTAATCTGCACCCAGGTATACTCGTTGATTAAAAGTTAGCTAAGCAAATGGTGGTTTTGATTGCGGATTCTTTAATTAATATGTTGTAATACAAATATTTTTTTTCCCTTTTGCGTGGTATAGTCTTTAACTGTTTTTTTGGGAGTTTGCCTAGAATTGTTTATCTTCTGGCAGGTCTTATCATACTGGTGCGGATTAATAATCAGGAGAAAGAACCTCAAAGTACCAAGAGCTCAAATATGACTCAGGTTCATACCTTATATATATATATATATATATATATATATATATATATATTTTATTTATTTATATATATACATATATATAATCAGCAATACTGTGTGAGTATGAATGTTCATATGTATGTGTACATGTTTGCACGTAATATAATATGAATGCATTCTACTTTGTTATTGTATTCATGTAACGTTTCTTTTGCCGATTCATATGAACACCGATGAGCATAATGAACCGTGTGAACTCGATATTTGAAAGGTGAATTGATATACGTTTACTGCATACATGCGAATACATTGTGATTTTTATTTTAACGAGCTTAAGAATCACCGGATAATTCAAGTAAAAAAAAAAAAAGATATAAAACCGTGAAGAAAATAATAATACTTTCGAGGTACAGCTTCAACAATAACCGTCTCATTCTCGTTACCAGGATAATTGAAAATATAAAATCCCGAGTATCAGATTTCTAAAGCTGTCACAAGTATTGGATCCGCGATTCTTATTAGCGAACGACAAGAGCGACACTTATTGCTTCCCCAGCGAACGCGTTCGGGACAGGTTGATGGCTCATCCAGTCCCTGTTCCGCCGATTTCTTTGGCCATGGTGTTGCAGGAAAAGAGGATAATAGGAAAAAGTGATTACTTGATGGATGCTATTCTATCAAGGGGCAGGTGTTATGGACGTAGTTGTGTACTATCTCTGGGAAAGTTTAAAATGTTTGTCTAAGTTTGTTTAGTATGTCTGTGTATGAGTAGGATTACACAAAACGTTGTGTATATATTTTTATGAAAGTCATCTCTAAATTGGACCTCGTAACTAGTAATAAGTTAAAAAGTTAAGTACATCTTAGTTGAACCAGACCACTGAGCTGATTAACAGCTCTCCTAGGGCTGGCCCGAAGGATTAGATATTTTTTTACGTGGCTTGGAACCACTTAGTCACCTAGCAACGGGACCTACAGCTTATTGTGGGATCCGAACCACATTATTTAGAGAAATGAATTCCTAATTACCAGAAATAAATTCCTCTGATTCCGCGATGGCCGGGCCAAGAATCGAACTTCGGCCCATCGGATTGTTGGCCGAGCGCGAAAACCACTCGTCCAACGAGGTACTCGTAACTAGTAATAAACGGTCAGATTTAAAGATTAGGGACTTCTTTTAGACGAGAAAGTGAGTCATAGTTTAGATCTTACGTTCATCATCGAGTACTGATCCAAATGACAAACTTCCAGAACGAGATACAATGAGTTTTTATTTTCGTCTTACTGTGACTCTTGTCTTCTCTTTGACATTGTATTATTTTTATACATAAGTTTGGTCCGGATAGTTTACGACAGTTTAAGCCAACATTTATTGGGTTGAAGTTTCATAAATGAATTCATGGATTGCAGTTATTGTTATAGGTTCCCCTTTAGCGGTCACGTTTTAGCAGGCCCATACCCAGAGGCCCGTACCCAGTTTTTTTTTTTTTTATGGGGGTCGTTCTCCCCAAAACTGGCCCTTTTCTTCTATAAATGCCGTTGCATATAGGTATATACAAGATGAAATACTCGAAAATGTTATTTTATTTATATCAAGAAGAAAAATTGGGTATCTGTCTATTCCCTTCTGCCCGATTGGATGTTATTCAAAGTACTGACTTTGGTTAACAGAAAATATGGTCTCCCCAAAAAAATGTTTTTTTGGGGGGAGACGTCGTTCGACCACCCCCTTCCCCCTCCCCCCTCGGTACAGGCCTGTATAGTGTTACCAAGATTTATATTCAGAACTCACTGCCTTCTTCCTTGTTTACCAGGGTACTTCATCACCCTATTGTAGGATATATCTTTACCTCCACTTACGTGGAAAGGTTTTTCACTTTTCTCGCGTTGTGTGATCTTGATTTGCACTGCCACAGCCCTTACTGTGTTAAAAAAAAAAAGATAAATCGTTTGAACTTTAAATTAACTGCTCCGTGTACTATAGTCAGGCTTATCGTTGTAATATCGTTTTATAGATATGTAATTAACATTATGATTCCATTGTCAAAACATTTATAAACACTCTCTTGCCAAAGTAACCTTTGAAATTCATCTTTTTGTGAGGGTTTTCATCCCCGGTACTAAAGTGCCATATTTAATAACAAGGTATCAATTATAAGGTCATTCTTAATCGTAGGATGGTTTATTTTGATACAAGCAGTAAAACCCTTTCAAAATAATGTGTCAATTTCGTTACCATGTTGCACGTGATGAAATAAGTTATGTAACTATCAGATGGGATATTTTGCCAAAATTATTATTAAATGAACTGATGGCACCGAGAGAAATATTACTGAAGCGACTTCCATTTGCCCTAGTAAAAACAGCCATATAATTTATAATGGCATATTGTACAGACCAAATTCTCGTCTTTACATTTTCAAGCATTAGTATAGGGTTCGTAAGGCTTCAGATATGACGTAGCTTTGCATTTACATTTTGTGTACGTAGTATCTATTCATGAAGGTGTTGTATTATATGCCTGGTTATAAGTCCGACTGTTTTCATCCTGGATTATAGTTAGATGTGTTTTTCATTTTATTAAATTTTTAAATTCTACATAATAGAGTTAATGGTTACCGCTCAGAAATAACAACGTGACAATATGTTTTATCATGTTTGCCTTAGTTATTTGTTTTAAAAGTAATTTGCATAATTTTTGAAGGCCGATATTAGTGTTAAATGCATGATTAAAAAGTGATCATACTTTTTTATTTTGTGCGGGAGTTTAATTTTTAATATAGTTTCTTCTGGCTGTGAATGTACTTGTAACGAAAAGATTTGTTGAAAAGGAAATTGCCAGAAGGAATTCCATTCAAACTCGTTATTTTCTTTTCAAGTTTATGACTAAGAGAGGCATTAAGTAGTATGTTACGATTTTTGTCTCTTTGACACTTCCCTTTGTCCTTTTTTTTCTTCTAAGAAAACATTCTTGCTGGTTGTCTAGAAGACACTTCCTTGGCTCTGTTTTTTAATAGATAACCCCAGTCCATTGCTATATTCATAATACCATTATTGTTTCAGAAAAGTCCTTAAGAAAATTTCATCTCTAGGTGTACTAGAAAATCCTAGTTCTTTAATTTTCTAACTAATATATGTTTTTTTTTATTTCAGTCCAAAACTTAGTGGCTTAGAAATACATTTCTCACTGGCACTTTCATCTTTTGATTCTTTAAATAGTTCCAAGTTATGTCTTTTGAAATACTTGGTCTTTTAGGTAATTCCATTTCTTTATCATTTTAAAAGATTTTTATTTTGCCCTTCTGTATTCTGTTTCTTGGTTTTATAGAATTGCAGTTCTTGATATATGTAGATATCGTTATTTCATTGTCGTCTGTATCATTGTATTTTTTGTATACCTTGAAAATTCTCTGTGTGTATTGTATTAGGAAACGCTTTTCAAAATATGAAGTTGGAATCCGCTTTCCAAACTCTTCTCTTATTTATTACTTTTTTTATATAAATCACGTAATATATACTTTGTCATCAATATTTTTAATCTGAAATTCATATAATCCTTTCGTAAAGCTGAATTGAGGCGTCATACGATTATGCTTACTCATATCGTCGTATTTTTATTTGTTTGGGTGAAGGGCCAATGGAGACCCTACGAATAATACCGTTTAACCTGTTGAGCTTAACAATAAAAATATTGAACGCTTGACGATATGTTTATGCTTGCTTTATTTTTTCAGTTTGATATTTTCACCTCTATATATGATTTCTATCCACCAGTGAAAGTCGGTGTTAATTAACTGAGAATTATGAATATGAACGAGATTTCTAGTTTTGTTATTTTCCCGGAGTTTATGAAAGAGTGCAATTGTCCTGGTTGAAAGAAAGAAAAAAAATGAAAGAAAGTCCACATCAGACGGAAAGGGGATTAAGTCTAAAAATAGACCACATGGAAACACATTCCCTTTTGTCTTGTTTCTGCTCCATTTTCACGACGGATTTGGACGCAGCATGCAACAATGCTCTTAACAAAAGTTGTCCCCCACATTCACGGATAAAAAGGACACAGACTCGGGGCTGCAATAATAATAGAAATAATGCTTCCTTCTGAATGAACCCTTGCGTAATTTCAGAGCGCTTACAGAGGAAAGGGCTGTGGTTGTTTGGGAATCTCCCTGTAAACGTTCGGGAATTGTTATTAGGAATGAGAATTGTCTGTTTTATGGCCCTTTTCCGTGGCTTTTATGTCATCACCTTGTTTGTAGTTATGTACCCCTGAGAGAATCCACGGTATTTTTTCGTTCATAAACCGGAAAATTCTGGACCATGAACTTTCTTTTATTCGTTGACTTAAAGATCGGGTTTTAGTCTAGGTAATGGAATATGCATATGTGAAGTTGGTAACCAAGAAGAATTGGTATGCGGCTTTAAAAGAATTTTTCCTTCACATAATTGGATTTTTACAGATAATCCAAAAAGGGTTAGAGTTTTGTAAGTAAAGTCACATTTGGCTTTTCCGAAACTGCTTGAATACGATGCCTGGCCGTTCTTAACAGCAGTAATAACCTTGCATACTTATATACGTTTCTTTTGCGTGGAATATGTACTGCCCCACAATGTTTACTCTTTCTCAAACCGTTCTTCATCTTCCTCCTCGGCTGCCCTTGTCAAACCACTGACTTATTGCTTCCGTAGCAAAGAAAAAAAAAAAAGATTAATTATTTGGTGTTCTTCTAGTGCTACCAGCTATTCTCTTGATATTGATGATACTGGACTAGCAGTTTCCGAGAGCGATTCATGTAAAATGGCTTGGAAGACTCAAATATATTTAATGGAAGTATTATTCTACCATTGCTCTTTTTAGTTATTTTTCATTAGTCTCCTGTAATCATTTAAATCCTAGCAGCTTCCTTATTTAATTTCTAAGCAACTAAAAATGAATAGCATAATTCGGAAAACGGGTGACAGAGTATGTGTAAAATAAAGTAATATTTTTGACATTTAATGTATTAAATCTCTCCCATTTCCCTAGTAACTATAAGCTTGAAACACCTCCCCCCTCCCCCCCCCCCCCCCCCTACCCCCCCCCCCCAACCACCCTCCATTCCCCTCCTTGTATATGTGTGTGTGTGCGTGTGTCTGTGCGCGCGCGCGCTCTCACATGCAGCAGTGTTTTAATGCTGAACACGATATTATCCGCTCCTGTGACATTGCTTAGTTTTAAAGTTTACATCACGATTGTTTTTGTTTCCATTGATTTTCCTTTCCTCGTACTTTATATGTACGAAATTCTCCATTGCCTTATCTACTTCTGTATAATACTTAAACATAATACTTAAATAAACATCTAATAAATTTCACCTCTCAGTTTCCTCTTTTCACTTTACTTGGATATGCTTACCCTTGTGAGCATTGAATCCGAACAGAAAATACGTGTAGAAACTCTTACATTTCCATCATTTCAGTTACTAAGTAAATTAAAGAAACTACTTTGGAATCCTTTTCCCTCTGTCCTTATCCAAAAGGAAGAACATGCAGAATATCTCTGACATGATCTTATCGATGTACAGTAGATGTTATGTCAAAATGAAACATACACTAAAGAGAAGCCAGCATGTCCTCAACGACCTTCACCATCAAAAGGAGTTTGATTGCGTGGCGCAGAAAATGACGAGTACAATCAAAGTGATATAAAAATATAACTACTATCTAAGTCTCTTCGAATGTAACACGTTGTCCCAGTCAACCCGAAGTTCATTTTATTTTATTTTGTGAAGTAGCAATAATTGTAATAATACATTTATCTGTTTATTCTGAGCTCAGACCTATTCATATGGAACAAGCCTACGGGACCACTGACTTGAAATTCAATCTTCTAAAGAGTACGTTGGTTTTATTCCATACCGCGGCAGTAACTGATCATGATACAGAGCCTGGAGGCGCGAACTCCTGACATCTGAGTGCCATGCAAAACACTAACCACTATACCAGAGACCAGTAGTATTTATATGACATATATAGTATTATATATATAACATTTACTGTTCACGTTTAGGGTAATCAGTGTATTTCAATAGTTGACCACAAAGAATGTCTCAAAACTTATCCATTTGCTCACACAATTTTCCGTTTGGAACTGGGAACCCCCCCGCCCCCGCACACAAATAACATTTATTTTATTTGTGCTACTGATTTTGAGAGAGAAAAATGTTTCATCCGTGATAAAGAAGAGAGAGAGAGAGAGAGAGAGAGAGAGAGAGAGAGAATGTCTGCAAGATTTTTAGAGGAAGTGAAACAGGTTTGTCTTTCACTAAGGCTCATAGTTTAATTTTTAGAATATATTAACATTACAGGAATACTACAGTAAGTAGAAATGAAAAGAACTTAATACACACAAACACAAAAATACACATATTATATATATATACATTACATACATACTTCTTTATCGATGTATCTATCTATGTATCTATATATATATATATATATAAATATATATATATATATATATATATATAGTATTATATATATATATATTTATATAAATAAAAAGTGAGACAGAAGGTTAGTCTTTCACCAAAGCTCAGAGTTTAATTTTCAGAATATATTAACAATACAGGAATACAAAAGTAAATAGAAATGAAAAGAATTAATACACAGAGAATATATTTTATATATATATATATATATAATATATATATATTATAATATATATTTCTCTGTGTATTAATTTTTTTTCATTTCTATTTTAACTTTTGTATTCCTGTAATGGTTAACTTATTAATCTGAAAATAAACTCTGAGCTTTGGTGAAAGACTAACCTTCTGTCTCACTTTATATAAATAATATATATATGTATATATACATATATATATAATATATATATATATATATATATATATATATATATATATATATTATATATTAATAATTAATAACTAACATTACAGGAATTCAAAAGTTAATAGAAATGAAAAAAATTAATACACAGAGAAATATATTATATATATATATATATATATATATATAGATATATATATATCTAATAATATATATTTCTCTGTGTATTAATTTTTTTCATTTCTATTAACTTTTGAATTCCTGTAATGTTAGTATGTATCACGGATGAAAAATTTTTCTTTCAAAATCAGTAGTACAAATGAAAAAAAATTTCTCTCTATCTTCTCTCTCTCTCTCTCTCTCTCTCTTCTGTATCTCTCTCTCTCTCTCTCTGAAGTCTTGTTAAGGAAGCAGACCGCACCTGTCAGTCGTTTCCTCAAGCGAGGGGAATTTCTATCCCATTGTATGGTCACTCATAAGCTTCTTAACTCATAACATTTCGGCAGTAAGTGACTTGCTTAATCTGCCACGGCAGCTGAGCGTCACGCTCTTACCTCTTCCCCCTCCCCCTTCCCCAACACATCCCCACAAATACCCCTTCAACACTCCTACCTCTCCTCCCTCTTCCTCTTTGTAGAGAACCTGTTGAGGACTCTTCCGCCCTTATGCGTTTCTTCTAACTCCTCTTCTGAGGGACTCCCTCTCCCTTACTCTTCCTACCTCATGCGCACTCTTCCCCCGCACATTCGTATTTCCTTCTTTCATTCGTCTGTTCTGATATTTTTAACTGAGATTGTAATATTATGTAATTCCAAGTGTATTGAACTGTTTTCAACTTAGGGTTCTACTATGGTTCGTACGTATCCAAAAAAAGAGCAAAGAATTCAAGAAGTTAAGAGGGCATTGTGACTATTACAATTACATACTTACCTGGTAAAAAAGTGACCAGTAGATTCTACATATGTATTTCAGCCTAAAAAAGCAATAAAAAAGATTACCCACTTGGTATATGTATGTATGAGAATGAGTAGACTTTTATCATTCTCGTGGTCAAGTCGGCAACGTGACCTCTTTGTGATTATGGGACCTGGGTTCGTTTCTCAGTACCGGACATCACAATTTCTTCAAGAAAAATTTCTTTGACCTTGGATCTTCAGGCTTTGCAGTGATAAGCATATCCAAAAAAGAGCAAAGAATTATAGAAGTTAAGAGGGCATTGTGGCTATTACAATTGAATATGTATCTGGTAAAAAAGTGACCAGTAGATTTTATATATATAAATATATATATATATATATATATAAAGTTCAGATTTTAAGCCAGAACCAAGGAAAGTTAAGACCTCTTTATAACAAGACTGTGAACTGAAAGCCTCCAGTCTCTCGAGAAACCCTCTTTGCTCCCATCGGCTGCTCTGGATTTACTCTCCACAGGGAACCTTGGATTACGGCGGAGCCTACCCAGGCGAGATTTTAAAAGAGTGGGGCTGCAGCAGCTCTCTCTCAGAACCGCTCAGAATCGCTCAGAAGCAGGACTTCCTCAGACTTTCTCAAGCCCTGCAGACTCCACTTGAACCCTTCTGCTCTTCTGCCTCCTCAGGGGGATCCCACATGTATTCTTATACCTCCATAGTGCACAGAAATATCAGCAGATAAGAAGACTACTAAACCCAGGAGTTCCAGGTACTGTGAGACATAAATTTAGTGCAGTCAGGGAATCGTTTTGCCTCTTGTCTGTATTTCATTTCCATTTTTCCAAGACTTTTCCCCCTTCTTTGTTCAGCTTCTCACTTTCCCAATTTTGGTTCAGTGCTGTGATTAATTCCCTTGTGATGCTAGTAAACTTCCCAACCTAGCCACCTGGGGGGGCAACCAAGTCCTTATGGGTGCCGGTCCCAAGCCGGATAAATAGGGAGGGTGTCAGGAAGGGCATCCGGCTGTAAAAATCTGTGCCAAAACCAAAAAATGGAATGAGCCGAAATATGGAAAGAGGTAATGCTAGGGCGTACTCTGTAAACGACGCACAGAGACATCGCCCTAACTCTGTGGTAAGGCGAGGGCTACTGCATCAGGAGCGGGTGCAGCTAAAGAAGCGAGCTCACATTGGGTTCAGAGTATGTCAGCTAAATGTTGGGTCCATGACTGGGAGAGGTAGAGAATTGGCTGACTTGATGAGAAAAAAGAAAGTAGATGTTGTGTGTGTGCAAGAAACGCGGTGGAAATGAAATAAGCTAAAGAGTTGGGAGATGGATATAAGCTATATTATAGTGGAGCAAATAAACAAGGTAGAAATGGAGTTGGCATAGTACTGTCTAGTGAACTAAAGAACTCGGTAATAGAAGTGCATGGAAAGAATGACCGTATCAATCAGATTGAAATATTGTTATGGAGGAGAGATTCTGAAATATTATAAGCGCATATGCACCACAAGTTGGTTGCACAGAAGAAGAGAAGGAAATTTCTGGAGAGACATGGATGGAATAATGCAAGAACTGGAAAGAGCATGGAGAGGGTGATAGTTGGGGCAGATTTGAATGGCCATGTCGGAAGTGAAAATGAGGCGATTGGGCGGGTGCATGGGGGCCATGGAATTGGGAGAGAAACCCAGAAGGAGAGAGTGTAGTGGACTTTGCTGTGTCATTCGACATGGCAATAGTAAACACATTCTTTGAGAAGAAAATGGGAAACACCTAATAACATATAGGAGTGGGGGAAGATTCTCCCAGATAGACTATTCTTGTATAAAAGGATAAATCTGGTGGAGGTCAAGAACTGCAAAGTTATTCCAGGCGACCATGTAGGCCCCCAACACAGGCTGCTATGTATGGACTTGAAGTTGAAAAGGGAAAGAAAAACCAAAGCTAAAGGGATAAGGAAAATTAAATGGTACGAATTACAGAAGGAAGGGATAAGAAGAGAGAGTTTAAGAGGAGGGTTTTGGAGGATATTGATATAGGGATTGAAGATGTTCAAGAATGGTGGGCACGAAATGCAGCAGTAATAAGAAGGCATGGAAAGGAGCTGCTAGGAGAGACCATCTGGTATCATATGGGAAGAAAAGGATAGTTGGTGGTGGGATGAAGACATTGAGAAAGTAGTAAAAGATAAGAAGGAGGCAAAGAAAAGATGGGAAAGAGTCACAGTCAGTGGAAGACAGAAATAGGTACAGAGAGAAAAACAAGGTGGTGAAAAAGGTGGTAGCCCAAGCTAAAGCAAAGTCGTATGATGATGTGTATAATGAGCTGGGGACAAAGGAAGGATTAAAGAAGATGATCAAGCTATCAAAGGCTAGAAATAAGAGCACCAAAGATTATAACACATATCAAACAAATAAAGGATCAAGAGGGTGTAGTGCTTAGAAAGGAGGAAGACATTGTGAAGAGATGGAAAGAATATTTCGAACAGTTGTTAAATGAAGAAAATAATAGACTAATAAGAGAGGATGGGCAAGTGAACATTGGCATGGTAATGAGGTTTTTCTAGCAAGAGGTACTAAATGCACTGAAGAAGATGAAGAATGGGAAGGCAACCGGACCAGACATGATCCCGGTGGAGGCATGGAAAGCATTAGGAGATGAAGGAGTGGATATACTGTACGATCTTATGATAAAGATCCTTGAACAGGAAAAGATACCAAAAAATGAGTGGCGTGGGAGTATATTGATCCCAATTTTTAAAGGAAAAGGCGATGTCCAAGAGTGTGGTAATTATAGGGGCATTAAATTGATGTCCCACACTTTGAAGATACTGGAAAGGATGATAGATGCTAGACCTGACAGAAGAAGTACAAATAGGTAAAGAGCAGATGGGATTTATGAAGGGAAAGGGGAACAACAGATGGTATATTTTGTCTGAGGCAAATAATGGAGAAATTCGGGGAAAGACAAAGGGACCTACATATGGTATTCATTGACCTTGAAAAGGCTTATGACCGAGTCCCGAGACAAGAGGTATGGAGGAGCCTGAGGGAGAAGATGGTGCCAGAGAAGTATGTGCGATTGATACAAGAGATGCTACCGGAATGTATTTACCAGAGTGAGGAGCAGTGTTGGGGAGACAGAAGGTTTTGAGGTGAGAGTAGGATTACACCAGGGGTCGGCTCTGAGCCCATTTATCTTTAACATAGTGATGGATGTTAAATATAATAGAGGAAGTAAGGGAGACAGTACCATGGAACATATTGTATGCGGATGATATTGTTCTGTGTGCAGAGAGCAGGGAAGATCTGGAAGTGAAATTGGAAAGATGGAGACAAGTACTGGAGGACAGAGGAATGAGAATAAGTAGATCCAAGACAGAATATATGTGTTACCACCACGAGGGGGATGATAGAGAAAGTATTCAGCTTGGTGGAGAGCAAATAAGGAGAGTTGATAAGTTTAAGTATTTGGGATCTTTTGTTAACACTGGAGGAAGTATGGAAGAAGAAGTAAAACATCGGGTGGTTACAGGCAGGCTGGAACAACTGGAGAGAGCGGCCTCTGGAGTTCTTTGTGACAAAAGAGTGCCGCTTAGGTTAAAAGGAAAATTTCACAAGACGGTGGTAAGAACAGCAATGCTGTATGGTACGGAAACAGCAAGCATGAGAAAAGCAGAGCAGAAGAAGATGGATGTGGCAGAAATGAGAATGCTTAGGTGGATGTCTGGGGTGACAAGAGGTGGATAGGATCAGAAATGACTACTAAAGGGGTCAACTAAGGTGGTGGAAGTATCAAAGAAAGTGCAGGAGGGGAGGCTGAGATGGTATGGACACCTGTTGAGGAGAGATGAGGACCACGCTGGGAGACATACTATGGGGGTGGAGGTGCAAGGAAGAAGAAAAAGAGGGAGACCAAGAAAGAGATGGAAGGACTGTGTGAGAGGAGACTTAAATGAGAAGGGAATTGATGAGGCAGAAGCACAAGATAGAAATAGATGGAAACGGCTCATCCGAAACGGCGACCCCATATAAAAATGGGAACAAGCTGGAAAGAAGAAGAAGATGCTAGTAAACTTCCCCTAGTTAATTCAAACAATGTAATAGTCCTTTCTGTGTAAACTCCCATTCATTTCATGCCCCTTGAGTGGGTTGTAAATTTTGTAGCCAAGAGCAAGTAGTGTGTAACGTTCTCCACGTGTTTCTCGCCTTAGAACTGATGCTAGAATGCAATCTCTCTGCAGAAAAACACCTTGCCTGAGTGTGGGAGGAATTGGAAACCCTTTGGAATAAGGCTTGCATTGAAATAACCCGTTTTGCACAAATTCTGATCTCCGTGTCAGGTTCATTTCACAGCCACATGTTCCCGGTGGATCGACAGTCAACCACCTCATTAGTTCCTGGACCTACGTAACTTAATGTAAATATAATTCATTTAAAACCTAAGTCCAGAGTTTATGTAAATTCCTCCTTTTTCAGTAATATCGGCCTTCTGCTGTAGTTTTTTCGTTTGTGATCTCTCGTCCCTCCAGTCAAGGCCATTTTTAAGAGTGTAAGACTACATTTTCAAGGAGAGAACAAGCAGGTCTTAGTAATATATATATATTTATATATATATATAATATATATATATATATATATATGTATGTATATATATATATATATATATATATATATTTTTTTTTTTTTTTTTTTTTTATACGTACTAGCCCGGCCTTGAGAGAGGCTATATACGTAAACGGAAATAATTGAGGGATTTCAAGAGGAAATTGCTTTAACTTACCGTAAAACTGATTTATAATAAATATTTAATCTAGAGCAACAGGTCGCCAGAAACTCAGCTAAAACTTTACAGCTATTTATTTACAAAAGGCTCATACTGGCCTGGAGAAAAGTAAATACAGCGTCCACACGTTGGGACTTATAAACTCTCCCAAATGGATAGTAGCTGGCTCAAAATGGATTCGTGAAGCTGGTTTCATAAACTTGGGTAATGCAACACTTGCGGGCAGAGAGACTGGGCACGTGACTCATGGAATCTGGAAAAGAATCCCAGATTAAACAAGATAAAAGAAAAAGGATTTCCTTTTATCAGTTACTATTGGTATTTCGTTCTCTAACACTGGGGAAAAGGAACTTTTAATGTTTCACTGAGGTATGCAATGACTTCATTCGTCTGGGACGATCACACAAGGGGAAGCATGCGGCCATGAGGCAGTGAGAGGGAACAAAAGGATGAGTTCTTTTTGGGTTGGAAATTGAGTTGGGAAAATGAGGATCAAATAGATAATAGGATGGGAGAGACTGGCAATATGCTGTTCCACAAGACGTACCTGGATGTCGTGTTCAGTGTGGACCTTTGTAGAAAAACGTGGCACGCTTTGTCTTGGGCCTCGGGTCGATCGGCGCACCACTCACGCCCTGGATAGGCCTAACAGGCAAGCAGCGTGGTGGTTACATCCGTCCGATGGTCGCGTCTTGCAGTCGACTGGGGGAGAATCCAGGTGGTTTGCTTGGGTGTTGGAAGTCAGCTTAGCCCCCCACGAGCAAGGCAAATCCTGGAAACAGAGCATACAGCCAGCAGGGGGGTCACAGGAAAAGGAGCTTAAGATATAGGTCTAAGAAGTACCAATCTGCCTACATTCCTTTTCCCTTCGAGATACGTCCATAAAGCTGACAAAGACTACATTCCCCCAACTGGGGAACTCTCTACCTCTGGCTGGCGGGTTTTGGTTCCCACGTTGCCTAAAAATCAGCTGATATTTGGAGGAAATGGCTGCCATTTTCCAAATCAAATTAATTAATTAATATCTGGGTAGACGGAACGATCTATAAACGTCACAATATATATATATATATATATATATATATATATATATATATATTATATATATATATATATATATATATATATATATATATATATATATATATATATATATATATATATAATATATATCTATAGAATACTTGAAAAGACGACTAGCGACTCAGCTGCTCGGGTCCTCAAGGTCGGGTCCCAAACCGGAATAGCACACTTTAACAAACACTTTTACATTAACCTTTTTCTTGTTTACTCAAGTTTTTTATATGATATTTCATTTCCCAAAAAAAGGAGTCTTTTATCACTGTTTTGTATTAAATATCATTTAAATATTATTTTGTTATCACAACTTAGGGTAAAAAAATCATGAATTTTTAAATTCTAATTTTAATACATGAAATCAGTTCAGTTATTAAAGAAAGATGCAATATGTTTTTATATAAGAAGGATAAAAATATGATACCAATATAGGATAAACAATCAATAGCCAGAAAAGAAAAACAAATAATGGTGGATATGGCAGGGCTTGATAAATTTACGTAGTATTTTATTTCCAAGATATAAGGAGAAATATATCATTGCAAAAATCCTATGGAAAAATATGGAAAACATCTAAATTCATATTTTCAGCTCCCCATTAATCTTCATTTGGCATGTTTTCTTTGTTTTTCCATAGCATTTTTGCACTGATATATTTCTCCATATATCCGGAACTAAAGTACTACGTAAATTTATCAATCCCTGCCATATCCACGAATATTTGTTTTTCTTTTCTTGTAATTGATACTTTTTACCTATATTGGTATCATATTTTTATCCTTCTTATATAAAAGAATATTGCATCTCTATTTGATAATTGTACAGATTTCATGTATTAAAATTAAAGTGAAAGACAAAAAAATCAAGATTATTTTTACCCTAACCTGTGATAACAAAATAATATTTAAATGGCTTTTATTAGAAAGCAGTGATAAAAGACTCCTTTTTTTGAAATCAAATATATGAAAAAACTTAAGTAAGCAACAACAAAAAAGTTAAAGTTTGAGCGTTTGTTAAAGCGCGATCTACGTATTCCCGAACAACGAAATCTTTTCAAGTAAGTCTATAATATATATATATATAATATATATATATATATATATATATATATATATATATGTATGTATGTATGTATGTATGTATGTATGTATGTATGTATATTTATATGCCACCAATCCTGGTCGGTCACTCTTCCATAAATTCTACTTTCAAAGCACAACAATGCATAGTTTTACTGTGACAACCTCTGACTGACAGATATAAACAGAAAGGGAAGAAGGAACCCTGCATGAGTAGTCTTATCTTAATATGAGTTAGAGATAAGGATTCAATTAAGCGCTATAATTCTCAATTGGGTATCAGAAGAGTTTAATTACAAAGGAGAAATATTAGTCTACGTGGCACTTCAACTTGACATTAAATCACAAGGTAAAAAAAACACTAGTGCTGAATTAGTGAGTAAACAGTACTAAAATTAGGATTAGTACATTGAGGATTTCGAACTGAAGTAGCTTAAGGTTAACACTTTGGCACTGCAAGGTGGCACCCCAGGATCTTCCTGGCAGTTAAACTTGAGGTGGTTCTGCTGGAGTTTGCGAATGCAGGGCACACAATGGATGACTGGCTAGGAGTCTGCAAGATGTACAGTAATGAGACAAGAGTTCGGAATGATGAAATGCCTATGGTAACATGAATAGTATAACACTGAAATTAATCACAATGCAGGCAAGAGCATAAAGCATGCAAGAAAACACACCATGTAAGGAAATAAACTAAAACTGGAATCTTACAGAATTTGGGAAATTTGAACATTGGGAATTTAGCAGCGAGAAATGATGGTGCAAGATGAAAGAGGTGAAATATTGGCAACCAACTATGGTTTTCTTACCTTATCTTCTTGGAGTGACTGTTGCAAGGGCCTGAGGGATGTCAGTCGGCTTCGGCGCTTCACTGTGAGGCGTGGGCGAACTGGAATTCTTCCACTTGGGGCCAAGTAATGGGACAGCAGTTTTGAGAAGCACGACTTGAGCTCAACTCTTTATGGTAGCAGGTATGAGGAGCACAACTGGAGCTTGACTCATGATGGTAGTGGCATGCCACTATCCAAGGTGATGCCCTGTGATGGTGGTGAATGGCTCTGGTCACTTCTGGGGACTGATTGAAGGGTGCAGCTAGGGCAAGGCTAAGGTCGGGAGCGTAGGGAGAGGGAGTGGTCAGGGCTGAGGCCTGGCACTCAGTAGGCACTGTGGAAGTGCAGATTTCTGGTAGGACTCGAGACTAGGCAGTGGGAACACGAACACTGGCCAACGTTTGGGGCTCAGTTGAGTGCGGTTTAGAGCGTAAATCGTCGCGTCGGCAGTCAAGACTGGCCATTGAGGTTTCTGGACTTCAACCTGCGAACCAGTCGTTGCGGGGGGCTCCATTGCGTTGTTGACCTTTAAGGTATGGCACTGTGAGGGCATGAAGTTCATAGGGCATATTTATACCCAGTAAAGGGGCTATTGGAGTTGGGGTTTCGGGCCCCCTAAACTGGAGTCACATCGGCAGTGGTGTCTTAACCAGCAGCTCCCTGCTGTGAACCTGATTTCCCAGAGGAGCAATAGTACAACTGCCTTTGTACTTCAGATTAGAATACTCGAAATCTTGAAAACAACAATTGTAGGCCACTATCGAGTTTTAGAAAGGGGGAGTGGGTGAGGGGCACGTGTGTCAAACGCTGACAGGGCCACGCCCGAGGTCATCGTTAATGGCCGAGAGGTCGAGCGGGGAACTGACAGGGGGACGGGACCGGAACGTTAAGCTGGGTCAGGGACAGGTGAAAATTCTTATGCTACAGTAGCTATTGCTTGGCATATATTGTTAACCCTTAAAGAGGTCAAAGGGCGTGACCGAAAGGTAGTTTCCAGGTGTTGGTCGCCCCATGTTTTGAATGGTTTGGGCCTTTGGAGATGATAGGTGACAGATCATTTGTCATCTAGGATTTAAGGGCGGGGGGGAAACTCGCCCCGATTTTAATGATTAATGATTCGAAATGTCAAAATATTACCAAGGAGGCTTAAAGGAAATACGATGCTGGGAAAGGACCTCACACAGATGAAAAATATGTCTGAGGGAAACATTACAATTTTCACCTTAATGTTACAGGGGTGAGGGGAGGGCTGAACTTTTACTTGCTTTTTTTTCTTAATTGGGAATGCAGTTGTAATTAATATAAAGTGACCGTGTATATGCCATTATTCGGCGATCATACTCGGGATAATGTATATTGCATAAAATTAATTCCTTTTATCATTTAGAATTTTAATAGAATATGTAATTTACCACTTGCTCTTTTCCATCAGTGAGGCTGAACCATGCATTCGAGAGTTGCATCTTTTTCATCTCATTGCCAATTTAATGGTTCAATTTAAATATAGTAAATAAGGTATTAAAGTGTCAGATATAGCTGACTAAAGATTGTTCCAGAAACAAGTGAATATATCTTTCGGTGAAAACAGGATTAACGAAATTTAATTTTCAAATATTGAGGATGGATGATATCTACTACAGCTTTTCTTAAGTTGTAACTTACTGAAGAACTAAAATAGTCATATCAAACAGTGGGAGTGAATAAGATTTAGAAATCAATTAGACTGAAATTATATACGAAGATACGAGCATACAGAAGTCTAGTGCGATCTGTCTTCGTATGCTTAGTATAATTGTGAAAGTATTATTATCTAAAAGATGTATATTTTCAATAAAGTTGTAATAAGAATAATAGGAGTCAAATGGCAGGATAGAGAAAAGAAAATGCGGAAGTTCCTTATTTATTTAAATAATAATATAAAGAAAAAAGGGGGTTGGAGATGGCTCAGACATGTCCTTCGCACAACCCCTGGAGAATAGTAGGTTGTAGCGTAGCTAGAGTTTGAAGATGAGGAAATTAGGATAAGAAAGTCTGGAGATGAGAGGAGATTTGTGGAAGTGAAGGCGCGAAGGAGACTGTGATTGGGGGAATATGACAAGAGGGGCTGTACGTCACACGGTGTTGGAGGCCATGTGATAATGACGATGATGATGAATACGCATTGAAGCTATTCTCAGTCACCAGAACACTTGGCATTATATTTAACCCACATATTACCCAGCGTGTTCCAGTGCTACGGTAAATAACCCTTTAAGTTCTTTGCAATTTAGCTTCTACAGTACCAAATGTTTCTGTGGAGACCAACATAATTTTATTTTACACTCCCGTACAGCCCACCCACCGCAGCCCACCCACCATCCCGTATCTGTTGTATCTTTATTGTTACCATGGAACTTGTTCCCCTTGGCTTTTATTATGACCGGAAAACTCGTTCCTGGTCAACCTCTTCTTCTTGAATTTTTGGGATTTGAGAAGACGGCGAACTCTGTGACCCTATAAGGATCTCTCTCTCTCTCTCTCTCTCTCTCTCTCTCTCTCTCTCTCAGCAAGAAAAATTTTTAGGTGTATATTTTTAGGTGGTGTATTTTATGCTCGCTTTGCGCACATCAGATACAATAGAAGTCAAAACTTATACTTTACGGGGTTTGTTTAAACCATTTGAGCAAGAAACTCTGGAAGAATTTATGTATGATGCATGCGTGAGATAGCATGAGAATTATGGATCGGACGATACAATAGACTTTTATCATGCCAGTAATTTTTACATTTTTCTTTGCATATGAACTTGAATTTTGCACGTTTAAAAAAACATGCGCGCGGATGCACGCACATGTTTGTATTATGTGTATATGTATGTATGTAGTATGATATATATTATATAATATATCAGATATATATATATATATATATATTATATATATATATATATGCATGAATATAGACTGAATGACTTCTTGCTCCGCAACTCATTGTAGACCTAACTTTAAGCATGATGCCATTATCATTCATAATAATCATTTTTGTAAATGTACAGAGAGGTTGAGAATACACAAGCAACTGCAGTATTGCAAAAGATCAAGATAAAGTTGTCTCGGTTCATGATTTCATCTACAAGCATTTTGATTGCTGTGAATAGGTTTTTGACATCACTAACGATTTTTTGTGGACAAATTACATATGTTTAAAAAAAAAATTCTTTATATATTTGATGCATAAATTCAGTCGTCATCGTTTTATAACTATTGCTACATTTTATCTTTCTTTGTCTCGATATTAATTTTTATTCGCACTCTTCAGGTGTTTATGACCGGGTCAGGGTAATCTTATTAGGCAAGAGAATGACTTCTAAATTCTGTGATCACGTATCTAAAGTGTGCTCGCAGAGACCGTAAGTTTTAATACTTTATGTAAGACCTTCAGAAGAAGCCTCTTTTCCTCACCTGGTGCTTCTCTAATATAGAGTGGGCTACTTGCTTTTGATAATTTTACAATGTATGTATATATATTTATATATATATATATATATATATAGTATATATATATATAGATATATATATATATATGTGTGTGTGTGTGTGTGGGTGTGTGGGTGGGTGTATGTGGTGGTTGTGTGTGGTTTGTTTGTTTCTTTGATGTGTAAATAAATACATATATGTTAGTATTAGTTTATACACACACACACACACACACACACATATATATATATTATATATATATATATATATATATAATATATATATATATATATATATAATATATACTAAAAATATATAATATATATATATATATATATATATATGTATATATATATATATATATATATATATATATAGTATATATATATACATATATATATATATATGCACTGCTCAGCGGACAGCAGAAAATTAAATACAGCTTTAGAAAAGATAACACCAAACACAACCTATTCTACCTTATATATCTCACTTAGGAGGCAATACGTGACAATTGCGCGGTCTAATGAACAAATAGTAACGTTTTATTGTGGCGGGAGACAGGCAGTGTTATTGCATTGCTTCTGTCTGTAGTTTCATTGGTGGATGTATCTTAGTGGAAATTCGAGTTCGATGTTATTGCATCTAGTTGGTTTGTGTCAGTGTTCCTCTTGGAGGGAGTGTTTCCAGAAGCAGTTAAACCTTTTTTCGTTCGTTTTTTGGAACAGACTGATGAATACAGTACCTCAGCGAGGCCGTGTGTGTGTATGTATGTATGGGCGTGCACATCTGTTTGTGTGCGCAAGTGTTCTATTTGACTAATTTGTATTCATTCCGGGGATAAGAATCCTTCCATTTTTGTGCATTTCTTACAAAAGTTGTGATTGCAAACCTTATTCTCTCGCTTATCCCATTTTTTCTTTCTCTTTTTATGCAGTGTCCCTCCGGCCCCTAGCTGCAACCCTTCCATCCCTTTCATTGTGCCTTCTTTCATATTTTCTTTCCCCCATCTGACTTTCCACCCTCTCCTAATAAATGTTTCATAGTGCAGCTGCTTTGAGGTTTTCCTCCTGTTACACCTTTCAAACTTCTTCACTCAATTTTCGTATCAATGCTGAATGACTTCGTAGGTCCCACCACTTGGAATTTGGCTTTAATTTTATATGCCAGTACCTATCAGTTTTACCATTCTTGCACAGTATGCTTGATTATTTAAAATTACATACTCAGGTACATTGAATACTTTGAGTTGCATTACATTGAACTAGAAAAACTGATCATTATCTGGAAATTTTGTTTTATATCATCTCATGTAATGAAACGTAAAACAAGTTGTACAAAAGAACAATGCGCAATAACTATGCTACTTTAATTTTGCATTTTATCGATATAGCTATGTACGTATGTTCCCGTAGGGTAAGGACGTAGTACTGTCAGGTCACCTCACGTGGTGTAGTAGAGACATTAATTAAATAAGGATCTTCGCAACGTCCCTTCGGTCCCAAGCTGCAGCCATTGTCTTTCCTTTTACTGTACCTCCATTCACATATTCTTTCTTCCATCTTACTTTCCACCCTCTCCTAACAATCGTTCAGAGTGCATCTGCGAGGTTTTACTCCCAGTATATCTTTGAGACCTTTTTACTCTCAATTTCTCTTTTGCCTAAATTCTGTGTTCCATTCCGACATATTTATTTTTATTTTACCGAAATTTTTTTTTTTTATACGGCACATAAGAAATAGCTAAGCACAACCGCTTTTCTTTTTGGAAGACATTTTGGGAGGAAAAATTCGAAAAGTAAGTGTTTAAATAAAAAGAAAAACATTTTGTCAAACAACAGTTTCACACTGAAAATTGATACAGATGCACATGAGCGATTACATTACAGGTCACATTCACTGTAGTATACGAGGAAATATTTACCTTTAAAGGTAATATTTATCCAGTTACCTTCGACAGTTTATGATATACATGATAAAATTAATAAAAACATTTTACCGTAAATGAAATTGTGATTATTAATACAACTGAGTAGGAAAACAAAACGAAGAAGCAGCTGACTGTAGTTCATCTCTCTCTCTCTCTCTCTCTCTCTCTCTCTCTCTCTCTCTCTCTCTCTCTCTCTGGTAAAAATGTTTGGATGGAGACCACATCACTTTGTACAGCACTATATATCAAAAATCAAGATACCAACGTTTATATTGTTATATCGAGAATATTGTTTTTCGCTTAAAAATCGTGTTTCCTTTAAAATAAATCTAAGAGTTAATCATCCAGAATCCGAAAGGCCTAGTGTAAGTGAAAGTAGTCGGGGAAATTCATCAACATTTCGTTTAATATACTGTAAACATATTGTACTAAAACTAACAGTTGATAATGACTAAACTTAACAAATGCAATACTATAATAGTATCTGTGTCTCATTATGCATTTGTATACAGCTGTATTGTTTGGCAATTGGAGTAACGTTGTACTCGCAAGTGTTTGCGTGTATATAGATAGATATTTATATATATAGGAGATAGTATAATATACTAGATTAGATACTATATCATATATATATATAGATGTATAGCATGGATAGATCCTATATGGATATAGTATATAGATATATATGTATATATATATATATATATATCGTCTCAATAATTGGGCCACTACATGAATACTTTAGCTTAATTATAAATGATATTGCCAAGACCAGGAAGAGCATTCTTTACTATAATACGAGCTTTGGAGGTATAAAGTCTCTTCATCAGGCTGAAAAATTGACAAGGATGAGAAACCAATGAAATTACAATAAAATGAATTGTCTTGCTAAAATCTTCAGTAAAAATGCTAACAAAAATAAAACGAACAAGAAATACAAACTAGAAAATTAATCACAAGATTACCCCCCTCCCCCTCCAAAGAAAAAATACGAAACAAAAAATAAGGTGAAATTTAAACAAACTACACACACTATCACACCCAGAGTAAAATAGCTAACGACCCACTTTTGTACCTACTATGAAATCACATGATAGCTAGTTGAATACCGGACGAGTTGTTGTTCAATTCTGATTTCATCTTATTAATAACCAGCGACTGTTTCTGTTAGAACTAGGTTTCCTCTTTCTAAACCACCTTTTTCTGCCATAAGGGATTCGGGAACACAACACAGAGTAGCTCAGAACCATTCTTTCACTGACCTGGATTTTAGAGTACTGTCTTTTAGTTCAGAGACTGAGGGCTGTATTTTTTAACTACCAACTTCCCTCTTCGATGAAGAAGCCGCTCCTGGAATTCCTTTGTGGAGCGATATTTTAAAAACATAGGCGAAGCTCCTCCATGAAGAGGAACTGTACGGGAGAGTTGGTATTCCGGAGGTGATAAAAAAACATTTCATTCAGGTCGGAAGACGGCTATTCGACCTCTATCCCACTTTATACCTAAATAATATATATAAACTTTATCACATACACAATTGTTTCGTGCATTATTACAATAACTACAGTAGAGTCCAGCTAGCTTTACAGCTAAGCTGCCTACTGATTGCGGCACGATCATTCCTTGAGAAGCTATTCGGTTGGAAATAGTTTCGAAAAGCTCTTTAATCTGTGGTTCTTTTCATCTTCATTTATTTTGCAATGGTTGTTTTGTCGAACTAAAATACGTTGTGCTAGTTATAATATAATCCAAGAGGAGGTGAAAGGCGATTCTGTTACAGTTGTGAAGTTCATACAAACCCGGCAGCCATAACTTGGGAACGTGAGGTCTTCTAAGTACATAGAAAGTCTTTTACAAGAATGTAAATAAGACCATATGTGCACTGAAGTACTGAAGAAATGGACTACTAAAATATTTGGCATGTATTATACGTTCCGATACTTACTTTAGTTATGCGGTTCTCTTTTGATAGGAGAAAAAATATACGAAGAGGTTAGCGAAGAGATGGTCAAGACTTCTTCGTTTCCAATTATTTTCACACTACGATTACCTTCGTCTTCGGGACGAAGAGCTGTTTCGCGCCACAATATACCATTTCAGTCGCAACGAAGTTCTTCGTCGAAGATGTCGGTTTAAAAGTACGGCCCTAGTCATTTTAATTTCAGTCACTGGTTATTAAGAGGATGGGACCGGAAATGAAACAACTCGTGTGTGTGTATGTGTATATACATATATATATATATATATATATATATATATATATATATATATATATATATATATATATATATAGATATATATATATATATATAATTATATATATATATATATTATATCTATCTATATATATAATGTATAAATATATAAAAGATTGCTAGCTGCTTGCTATTTTAGAACTTTCGCTACTATTTACACGAAGAACAGTGCTGTTGTTTCACCTTCCACTCTCTCTTTCAGTACGTAAGGAGAGGTGACACGAATACGTTATTATTTTATGCCATGTGAAAAATAGAAGACTGCTTGACTTAATTACCGATCATCACAGAATTCGTAGGATTCTATCATTGATGGTTAAAAATAAAGGTGTGTTAGGTGCCGTTTGCTGTGTGAATGACTGATCGTTCAAACTCTTGAACGATTAATAATAACCTTTAAGTGTTTTTCTAGTGCCCAAAATGTTATATATATATATATGGTAAAAATGTTCTGTAACAACAGAATTCCATCTAATAAAAGGAGCCCATAAAAACACCAAAATGTAGAGAGAAAAGTACTATATTTCAGAGACTGCTGTCTCTCTCTTCAGGTATATGAATGAGAAAAGTTTACAGAAAAGGTGGTATTTATACCAAAGGATTCGTCCACAAGTAAGCCAATTTAGGTCACCCCCGCTGATAATCTTCCTTTAATCTTCTTAAGCTTTCGTTGAATGAACACTGCGTCGACGATATCTGAAATCCAATTCCCTTTTGAGATGTTCATTACCTGCTTCTCTTTTATTAAGGCCGATTCCATCATTTGACTCTTGTACCGGCAGTTGCTGCTATAAATTACACGTGACATATTCCAGTTTATTCTATGGTTATGTTCATTTATATGGTTGAAAATAGCCGAGTTCTGTTGTCCATACCTAACTGACCGTTTGTGTTGTATTAATCTCTGGGGAAGTGATTTACCTGTAAATCCGATGTAAGATTGGTCACAGTCCTGGCATGGGATCTCATATACCCCAGAGTCTTTGGGAGATGTTCTTTTGTTGGTTGGACGTTAATTCAGGGATTTGGCCTAAGGTATTTGGGTAGGTTTGAATTTTGGGTGCAAAAAAGGGTTGGATTTTTTCCCTCAAGGGTGTGAATGAAGGTTTTTTTACCTTTCCTTCTAATTCGTCTCCAGGTGGGGAATTTTTATTTTATTGTTGGGTGTGTCTCTGGTCTTGTCTTTAGGGGTCGGTAGAAAATTACGTTTGCTTTTTGAATTGCTTTCTCAATTATATAGGTCAGGATACTTTAAAGATGAAAGTTGCTTGCGAATTAGTTCAAATTCTTTTTCCAGGAAATCTGGGGAACAAATTCGTAAGGCTCTTAAGAATAGGTTGCTGGCTACACCTATCTTGATAGTATTGTCATGATAGCTAAAGTAGTGAATATATGAAAGTGAGAACGTTGGTTTTCTGTATATGGTAAATTTGTATTCTGTCGTGTCTCTGATTATTAAAACATCAAGAAAAGGAATTTTGTTGTCTGTTTCCCATTCAACTTTAAATTTGATGCTGGGCACTAATGCGTTTAATTTTGAGAGGAATTCATTAAAATTACCCCACTTATTATCCAAAATGTTAGTATGTCATCCACGTATCTCATCCACAGCATGTTTTTTTGGGTTTTTTTATTGCCCAAAAACATGCTGTGGGTGAAGATACGTGGATGACATACTAACATTTTGGGATAATAAAGTGGGGTAATTTTAATGAATTCCTCTCAAAATTAAACGCATTAGTGCCCAGCATCAAATTTAAAGTTGAATGGGAAACAGACAACAAAATTCCTTTTCTTGATGTTTTAATAATCAGAGACACGACAGAATACAAATTACCATATACAGAAAACCAACGTTCTCACTTTCATATTCACTACTTTAGCTATCATGACAATACTATCAAGATAGGTGTAGCCAGCAACCTATTCTTAAGAGCCTTACGAATTTGTTCCCCAGATTTCCTGGAAAAAGAATTTGAACTAATTCGCAAGCAACTTTCATCTTTAAAGTATCCTGACCATATAATTGAGAAAGCAATTCAAAAAAGCAAACGTAATTTTCTACCGACCCCCTAAAGACAAGACCAGAGACACACCCAACAATAAAATAAAAATTCCCCACCTGGAGACGATTAAGAGAGTAACTCACACCCTTGGGAAATCCAACCCTTTTGCATTTACCTACCCAAATACCTTAGCCAAATCCTGATTAACGTCCAACAAAAGACATTTCCCAAAGACTCTGGGGTATATGAGATCCCATGCCAGGACTGTGACCAATCTTACATCGGATTTACAGGTAAATCACTTCACCAGAGATTAATACAACACAAACGGCCAGTTAGGTATGGACAACAGAACTCGGCTATTTTCAACCATATAAATGAACATAACCATAGAATAAACTGGAATATGTCACGTGTAATTTATAGCAGCAACTGCCAGTACAAGAGTCAAATGATGGAATCGGCCTTAATTAAGAAAAGAGAACAGGTAATGAACATCTCAAAAGGGAATTGGATTTCAGATATCGTCGACGGCAGTGTTCATTCAACCAACGCTTAAGAAGATTAAAGGAAGATTATCAGCGGGGGTGACCTAAATTGGCTTACTTGTGGACGAATCCTTTGGTATAAATACCACCTTTTCTGTAAACTTTTCTCATTCATATACCTGAAGAGAGAGACAGCAGTCTCTGAAATATAGTACTTTTTCTCTCTACATTTTGGTGTTTTTATGGGCTCCTTTTTATAGATATAATATATATATATATATATATATATATATATATATAAGTATATATATATATATATATATATATCTATATATATATATACACATACACACACACACACATATATATATATTATAATATATATATATATATATATATATATATATATATATATATATATATATATATATATATTGTTCAAGATTTTAAGCCAGAACCCAAGGAGAGTAAAGTCTTTTACAGTGTCATGGATCATTGTCGATATGTTAGTTGCCCCTTTGTTTTTTTGAATTGTAAGCATCCATTCTCTTGAAAAAGCTATCTCTTCTCTCATTGGCTGTCAGAATTACCCCCTACAGAGACAAGGATTTAAAAGGATCAGAGGCCAGCGGCTCGCTTTCAGAACCACCTTAGACCTAAGAGAGGTCAGATGCTCCTTCCTTCTCACCATGCAGACACCACTTCTCCCCCACCCCCCTTCTGCTTCCCCCCTGGTCTCCTCTGAAGTCCCAAGTATTTTTTAAATTTCCATATTGCACAGAAACATTAAGGAGAAGACTATGTTCCAGTTCAGCCAGGGAATTGTTTTACCTTTGTCTGTATTTCATTTCTTTTTTCCAAGGTTCCGTACTGTGATTACTCCCCTTGTGATACTAGTAAACATTCCCCTAGTAAATTCAAGCAGC
>NC_087200.1:3998816-4081316 GCF_015104395.2 Macrobrachium nipponense | reverse complement strand
TTAGATAATATCATTATTATTTTAAGATTTTTTTTTTTTTTTTTGCAAAGTATAAATTATAGCTGTATAAATTTACCATTATTGTTGTTTTTGTTATGGTTGAAAATACTGTAGTAAAACGGGCATACAAAAACGCATTATTTAAACTTACAGTATTTTATCTGAAGCTATGTATAAAACCCGACAAGAATTATTTACTATATATATCTCCACTCTTCTGCTTGACCAGAAATATGGTTCCCAGACATGAAGTGACTAAAGCTACAGCTGGTTCGATCCCTGTTTTCAAAATGGTAGAGACGTGATGAGATACGAATCCCTTTGAAGAGTCCGCCAGTGTGCAGATTTCTTGCAAGAAGCAGCAACGAGAGTGACATTCAGCGTATATCAGTACGAGCTGTAACTCTGCCTCCTGAAGCATGTACTATATCTTGACACGTGTTAGCAGTTGGTGATGACGAGTCAGGTACTAGGCTATTTGCTTTTATATTGCTTCAGATTTCCTTCAGAAACTCGCAGATGATCGCTCAAAAAAATGAGAGAGAAAAAAACGGAGTGCATCTTAGCAGAGAGAGAGAGAGAACTTGGACTTTGTTCGTTATTTTTGGTGACCCTACAGTATGTGGATAGTGATTCGGGAGCTTTAAATACCCAAAAGGTAGACATAAGGTTGGCAATAGGTGATAAAGCACTTCGTTGTCAAAATCGCATAAAAAATGTGCGTCGATACCTCGTAAGATACAAGAATTCACGTAGAGAACGTAAGAGCACTTTCGTCATTACACACTGTGTGAAATACCCTTATTAATACTCTCTCTCTCTCTCTCTCTCTCTCTCTCTCTCTCTCTCTCTCTCTCTCTCAAACACACGCACACATCTGAAAAATGCGAGATTTATAAAGTCATTATTATAATTGGCTTACATTCCCGTAAAATAAGATATATTCCTCAGATGAGCTGGCAACGCATTGAATCAGACGCTGCATTATCGATGCTGGTGCGTAGTGGATTAATGTTCTGTGTGCTTTTGCCTTATTTTTCCTGGTATAGTTTTGGGCACTATTAATCTACCTCTGCTTGCTCTTTCTGATATTTTTAGTTCCATGATATTTTCTGTTATTCCTTCTATCTGTTTCCATGCCTGAATTATCATGTAGCGTTCTCTTCTCCTTTCTAGACTATATAATTTTAAGGATTGTAGTCTTTCCCAGTAGTCTAGGTCCTTAACTTCTTCTATTCTAAGCTGTAAAGGACCTTTGTACACTCTCTATTTGTGCAATATCCTTTTGATAGTGTGGGTACCCATATCATATTGCAATATTCAAGTGGACTACGAACATATGTTTTATAAAGCATAATCATGTGTTCAGCTTTTCTTGTTTTGAAGTGCCGTAACAACATTCCCATTTTGCTTTACATTTTGCCAACAGAATGGCTATTTGATCATTGCATAAACATGTTCCTATTCATCATCACACCAAGGTCTTTAACTGCTTCCTTATTTGTGATTTGTCTCATTATTAGGTCCCCTATATGCATATAGCTTTCCTTCTCTGTCTCCATAATTTATTGATTCAAATTTATCAGAGTTAAATACCATCCTATTTACTCTGGCCCAATCATATACTTTGTTAAGGTCTCTTTGTAGAGCGTTCCTATCTTCATACAAGTAATTTCTCTACTTATTCTTGTGTCATCAGCGAAACTACTCACTACCGAATCCTTAACATTACTGTCTATGTCTTCAATCATAATAACAAACAATATTGCAGCTAGCACCGTACCTTGTGGCACACCGGATATTACCTTGGTTTCATACGATTTCTCATCGTTTGCAATAACTATCTGTTTTCTGTTTGTGTAAAAATTCTTTTAACCATCTTCCTACTTTATCTACGATATTGTGTTTTCTAATTTTCTTTGCTAATATATTATGGTCTACTTTGTCAAAAGCTTTTGCAAAGTCTAGATAAACCACATCTGTTTCATTTCCGCTTTTCATATTTTGATATGTTCTCACGGTGGACTAACAGTTGGGTTTGTGTACTTTTTCCGGGTACGAAACCATGTTGTCCTATATTAAACAAATTATTTTTTATTAAATGTTTCATAATATTTTCTTCATTACCCTTTCATACACTTTCATAATATGTGATGTTAGACTCAGGCCTATAATTACTTGCCTAGATCTAGTCTTGATCCACTTTTGAAAGTAGGGGTGATATATGCTAATTTGTGCTCATCATAAATCTTGCCTGTATCTACACTTTGTCTTAATAATATTGCAAGTGGCTTTGCGATAGAATGAACTACTTTCTTTAACAAAATAGCAGGGACTCCATCCGGCCCTGCAGCAGCTCCATTTTTAATTTCATTAATTGCCTGCACAATATCAGCTTCATTAATTTCTATGTCAGCTAAATATTCACTATTTTCGTCCCTTACTTCTATATCATTATCTTCATTCTATTCATAGGGGTAGAATTCTCTCTTATATCGTTCTGCCAGTATGTTGCAAATTTCCTTTTTTCATTCGTTAATCTCCCTTCAATTCTCAGAGCAGGCCTATTTCTATTCTTCTTTTATTCATCTTCTTCGCATATGAGTATAATAGTTTGGGGTTTTGCTTGATATTTAATAGGGTTTTTCTTCAAGTCCCGTTTTTCATTTTCTTTTGATTGTATAATCTTTTGTTCTGCATTTTCTATCTTACTTTTTAGTTCTATAACTTTCCATGCATTTTTTTCTTTTGCAAGACCTTTTTTCCACTTTCTTGATTTTCTGGAACAAGATCCTTCTGTCTCTGGTATGCATGAATGATGTTTACTTTTCTTCTTCGGTATATATTTATCCACTATTTTCTCTAATTTTATTTTGTTAATATCTCCGTATTTACCCTTATGTCATCACTTACGAAAATGTTATCCCAATCTTTGTTTAATTCTTCATTAATTTCACCATTTTTATTTTTATTTTTTTTTTTTTTTTACTTTTGTAGAAGTTGTATTTTTCCATATCCTTCCCACTTTTTCATTTCTTACTTATCTTCTATTTTCACTTGCTTGGAATGAACTGTTAATTCTATGACATTATGATCTGAAATACTCGCATTATAAACTATTATTTCTTTATCATAATTCATCTCGTTCACAAATACTAGGAGAGAGAGAGAGAGAGAGAGAGAGAACTTGGACTTTGTTCGTTATTTTTGGTGACCCTACAGTATGTGGATAGTGATTCGGGAGCTTTAAATACCTAAAAGGTAGACATAAGGTCGGCAATATTAAGTGATAAAGCATTTAGTTGTCAAAATCGCGTAAAAGGTGTGCGTCGATACCTCGTAAGATACAAGAATTCACGTAGAGAACATTACACACCGTGTGAAATACCCTTATTAATACTCTCTCTCTCTCTCTCTCTCTCTCTCTCTCTCTCTCAAACACACGCACACATCTGAAAAATGCGAGATTTATAAAGTCATTATTATAATTGGCTTACATTCCCGTAAAATAAGATATATTCCTCAGAAAATGACGTAATTCTCGTGCAAAATAAATCCATTTCAAGTTAAACGGACAATGAAATGCTCTCAAAGTTAAGTACCTTCCGTTTGGCTGCACGCTCGAAAGACTGCACCGCGAAATATGAGGGGAAGACCGTCGGAAGGGCCTGCCATTATTTCTAAGAGAAATACTTTACACAATAATGGCCACTTGTACCATTCCCCCCAACTCGGAGAGTTCATAATGTTAAACTATGGACTGCAGCAGTTACAAAATTTACTCTTAAAACCTGCGGATAAAATGATGCTGGTGTTTCATCTCGAGACCCAAATGGTCGGTAAACAATGATAGCCCCTTTTGGAACGGCTTCGGCTTTGGCTTTGGCGTTGCCAGTTGATCCCTTAAAGGTAGACGGTTGGAGCAGTCGGCTCTGCTTCCCTAGCAGACACTTTTCTTTATTCACTGTAACAAATGCAATTCAAGAACGAGAGAGCTGTGGTGGCGATGACGTGTACGGGATCATCTTGTTAAAATGGCTAGTTGATAAAGTAAACTGGCATAATGACCTCGAATATTATAAATCGGTCATGACGATTTTTATGCATTCAAGTCTGACACGCGAAGGAGAGAAGGAGAGAGGAAATTAAACACCTCCCAATATCTTTCAGCCATAATTATCATCAACATTTTATTCCTCACGAACGCCAGTCGTTTAATTAGATGCGTAAGCAAATTGATGGATATGAGGAGATGAAAAATTATCTCGGAAGTTAATGACTAGATGTGGAAATTTGGAGTGATCGTTAGTGCCCCGAATATTTTCGCTCACCTCATCATTTTCTTTACCTCCATTTAAGAGCATTAATAAGTGGATAGACTGAACATTCTGATATAAATTCGGTTTTCCTAATTTGCTATTTTATTGCCCTCAGTTTTGGAAGGAAAAAATTATATTTTATGTTTATGGATGCTGGAGCCTGATCTGTAATTTATCGTTTCAGAGTGAAATATTTTGAACTGAAGTCCCTGGGACAGGCAATCTTACGCGTTTATTTGGTCCTCTCTTGCATCAAACTTACCTAATAAGATGATATACAGGGTAGAAAAAATGTATTCTTCTTAAAATTTGTATATATTATTCCGTTGTCTTTTTAGGGGTCAAAGATGGATTTCCTTTTTTTGCTTTTTTTAGGTAACCCACCATCTTATTGTTCTAGTTTAACTCACATTGAGATAACATTGATAACATTATCATAGATAGTTTGTTTTAGAGGTAAGCCATATTGAGAACCTGCACGTGTGTTGGCTGTCGTAGTTGCAGGTGAAGATTTAGTAGAAACAGTGCCTAAAATGGATCTACACAATGTTAAAAGCAGCGACAAGCCACCTGAACGAACAGTAGCAGTTAAGAAGGTGAAGGAGCATGAATGAATGAATGATTGGAAGTTCTCTGGCATCCTGACAGGTGAAGGAGCAGCAGCAGCACCTTTGAGGATGCAGCTGCACCAGATGCATTTCAGAAGCAGCATCGGAAAGAAGTCTGAGTTGCCGTCAAGAAGCTGCATCCCATCATCAGGCATCAGCATCATAGGAGCAGATTATGTGGCAGCAGCAATAGCTTAGCAGTAGCCAGAATCTAAAACAACACGTCAGAATTACTGTTGCTAATGGCGCAGTCTTGTCCAGTGGCCAACGGCAGTGGGAACGCTGTCCCAGTCGGGCTCTTGGCCTTTCAGGTTTAGACACCTCACAAAAGACCCCAGGTGATCATATGACCTAGCATTGCTTGCACAACATGAGATCGCCTTTTGGTTGTAAGTAATTATTTGCTTTTTGTGCTCAATTACCCTAGGAAGACCGAAGGAAATGTGAATGCGCTCGCTGTAGGAAATTCAGTCTTATTTAACGTTGAAGATGTCTTAGTCATTATAAAATCTCGACTCTTGAAGAGACTGCACAATAGAGGCAGCGAAGGTAATTATGAAATAAGTAAGGATGGGTTTAGCATTTGGGCTGATTGAGGGTGACTTGTGATCTGGGAAGTGATATGTCAAAGGCTGGCAGATTTGCTGGATGGAAAAGGCCCTTTCAAGTAAGTAACGTGAGAGTACATAAGAGGTAGAGGTGATTGCAGGTCCATCTGTAGCATGTCAACCAAAGGTCATGCCATATTCCGCAAACTTCTTCCATGCCATGTGAAGCACCCACTCTATATCTTGAGTCTCTCTCTCTCTTCTCTCTCTCTCTCTCTCTCTCTCTCTCTCTGTGTGTGTGTGTGTGTGTGTGTGTGTGAGTGTGTGTGCGTGTCATTACGCTTGAAACCAAGATTATGATGTGAAAGTGCAGAAGTATATTGAATGCTCATATACCTTCTTCACTGTACAGGCATTTGGCCATTCCATAACACAGCAGTTTATTTCCATGTGACACAAGAATTGTTTTTAAGATTTATTTGTTGAAGGTACAATTGTATATTTCCTGTAACTGTTCCTTAGTGAATCTCAAGGCAGAGTAGTGGATAGTAGAAGACTGTGAATCCATTTGGGAGGAAATGTCTGCATAAAAGCCGGAGGAAATATCTCCTATGGGCCAGAAGTAACCACAGTTGTGTGGACATGTCCTTGCTGTGGGCTGTTGTACCGCATGGTAAACAGTGCCACTTGTTTGGCCAAGAAAGTGCCAGTGATTTTGGGCATTTATTGATCCCCAAAGGAAATTAGCATTTAGTGAAGGGTTGTGCATCCTTTGTCAAGGAAATCCTTCTAAATGGCGTGTGAAATTGCATGTAATACTCTTCAAGCGAGACCAGGGTGAATCACGGCCTCACTCGCGTTGGCTGACGAGAGATAAAAACATTCTTATTTCCCTACTTGATGAGGCTGTCGCTCAATGTGTTGGCTATTGGGGTTACAGGAACATACGATAAATTTGTTTGCAAGTAAGAAATTTAAAATTATTATTATTATTATTTGGATTACGTCACTGGCATGACAAGCTGAGACTTCACATGTGAGGATGGGTGTAAGCAAAACTAGAAATGGAAAATGTAGTAGATCAATAATTGGTAAAAAAAAAGAGAAGAAAACTAAGGTTTAATGAGTCACTGTAGCTCTTGATGGTAGTCACTGCTGCTTATTTTACTAAAAGCTTCACTACGTATTAATATATGCATCTTAGAAACCACTAATTTAAGAGGCTGTTAATGAGTAGGCCGAATACTAAACTATGCATTGGTTGTATAATTTGTGGGCAAGTGTTTCTAAGATTAATTGCATTTTATTATCGTAAAAATGAAGCCCTTGACCGAAAAATTACCATACCCTTGATATATTGTAAAAGTGATCTACGGCATTACTTTTCAACTCGTGCAGTATCGTGCGCCGGCTGGGGAGTTAGAAATCAAACCAGTAATAAGTTGTCAGTGGCAAAATAAATTTACAAAAAAGCGTAATTAAAGCTGCCTTGAACTTGACCTCGTCATCCAGTACACTCGCGTATACAAATTAGAAAATCGTATAAAATAGGGTAGTATTTATGATAATGCGTATTAAGTCAGAATGGAGTAAAATACTTCACTTCATTTAAGTAACTCGACAAGGTCATTTTTCTTTAGCTACCAGATGTAATTGCATAAAGAATTGATATCACATATAATTACGAAATCCTTACTGGGTGTTCGCTAAGTAAGCTCAACAAATTGCGTGCGCGACGGAGGATTTTAATTTGCCTGGTAAATTAATATCATCCTTTTATTCTTCCTTTAGGTCACCCAGCTATCATAAATTTTAAGGGGGCCTAACTTAAGGGTTTATTTTATGGTTTTAATTAAGCTTACAGATAGGCTTAACCTAATAGGATTAATTTTTATTCTTGTACGACCGTTGTAGTTACATTGTGCGTTTTTCTTGTCTCTTTATATTATTATTATTATTATTATTATTATTATTATTATTATTATTATTATTATTATTATTATTATTGCTGCAATCAACCTTTATTTTCGAATCGGTGCTTGTTAGCAGTGTTGCTGAGGATTTGATGAAACTGTTGAAAACTAAATTAGGAAGCCCCCTAAGAGACTTTCGTTTGCTGTCGATGGACATTTGAAAATTTTTTGGGCGTCGAAACCACGTCAAATCAGTATTCACCAAAGGTCGGCAAAGACCTCTATGTGGCATAGTACACAAATATTAAAATTGGGTTATCGTGCACACGTCTTCCTTGATATAGCAAAAATTCTTTCTGGAAAGTTTGGTTAGTTATAACCAGAAATGTTGGAAATTATTAGGTCGATTTGAAGACGATGGGAGGGTTGTTTCGAAAAATTTATTAGTCGATTTGAAGACAATGGGAGGGTTGTTTTTGCATTCGAAAAATTTGGTCATATCCATATGACACAAGGAATTTTGTTGACTAAGAATTTTTTGGCAATTCTAGTGGCACATTCAGGTTGCTCAATAAGACAGCTCTCTCCAAAAAAATATTTAGAGGAAGTTGCACAATAATTTCATATAGATGATTATTGTATGGCATGAATTGGTATCAGGATCTAGATATACTTGAAATGTTTTATAGCAGGGTGTATTTTTTTAACAACTGTCTATGAAAACCAATCAGTCAGTCTCATATTGCAGAGAATGTCCAAGAAACCTCTTGATTTTCGAAGCTCGGCCCAAGTACCTTTGCTAGAAGCCTTCTCATTTTCCAAACATGTTCCAGAAGTTTCAAATAAAATATTTTGGTTCTGTACTCAAAGTAACATAAACTCTTTAGAAAAAACATGTTCTCATGATAGATTTTAATTTTTGCGTTGTAAAATTCTCATGTTTGTAACGCATAATATCGTTACACAGCAAAATCTCGTCTTTAAAGGTTTGCTCCAGACGGTGTGATGAGAGTCTCACGGTTTTTCAAATATGCCCAAAATGTTGCTCATCAAAACCTCACATTTTCAAGTGCCATTCTAAAAATCTTGTTAATTCGGATATTTTCTAGTTCACCACCTATTTCACAAACGAGCAGAATCTTTAAAGCACGAACAAAGTACGCAAATCGCTCTCACATTTATCTAATTTCTTAGTTTTTATCTCAATTCTCAAATTTAACTCTTCTCATCGTAAATATTAATATCTTCTTCTTTTACTTTCCGAGCTACCACGTGACTTTAAAAATCCCTCAATTGGGATTTTCAGTTCTTTAAAATATGTCCGTTTTCTTTGTTCATATCCTACAATTTCTAGCAAATGTTTCCTTCTTCAAGATATCATAAAGCGTCCAGAATTTGGGGATCTCAAAAATAGCCCATAGTTAAAACTCTCAAAATGCCTGATCTCTCCGGTTGTACACCACTTGGATTTCCTCACAGCATTAAATACTACAATTAAAAAAAAAAAAAAAAGTGAAAGCCATTTTCCAGACGTTCTTCCGACGTTTAGCAGAAAAGCTTCTCATGTTCCAGGCATGTTTCAGAAGCTGTCCAGTAAAACCTTCGTCGTTTTCAGTCTTCTGTTCAAGGCTGTCCGGCAAAGTCCTCAGAAAAGCGTGCCTGGAAAAATAGGCGGACTCATTTATAATGTTTTCGGAGAGAGGATTCCGGTCGTTCATCTCTGTCAAGGTGAATGGGGTCAGCCGGCGGGGAGGGAAGACAGAGGCTCTGAGAAAATTGATTGGGGTCGGAATGAGGGAGAAGTGAAGTTAGTAGGAAAAGGGAGAGAAAATTGCGAGGTAGCGTAAATCTAGAGAAAGGGAGAAGAAAAATTGAGTAGACAAGAAATAAATGGAATTTTAGATATATTTAAGTCGGACGAACGTAGATGTGTAAAAATTGAGAACATAATTAATAATGGTGACTGTCAATGAAAGCGAAATATAGCAAAATATATAAACGGTTAATGAAATAATAAATATGACTGCGAGAAACAGATGTGTGACTTAATGCTGAAAGCAGTTAGATGAAATAGATTGGGGAGAATTTGTAGTATTTAATGCTGTGAGGAAATTCCAAGTGGTGTACAACCGGAGAGATCAGGCATTTTGAGAGTTTTAACTATGGGCTATTTTTGAGATCCCCAAATTCTGGACGCTTATGATATCTTGAAGAAGGAAACATTTGCTAGAAATTGTAGGATATGAACAAAGAAAACGGACATATTTTAAAGCACTGAAAATCCCAATTGAGGGGATTTTTAAAGTCACGTGGTAGCTCGGAAAGTAAAAGAAGAAGATATTAATATTTACGATGAGAAGAGTTAAATTTGAGAATTGAGATAAAACTAAGAAATTAGATAAATGTGAGAGCGATTTGCGTTACTTTGATTACACTGGACGAATCTCTGTGAAAAATGGAGTGTAAACGCCAGAAAGAAATGTGTTGCCAGAATGGTGAGAAGAGGAAGAGAAGAGGGGAGTCTAATAAATGAGAGCGCTAATGGAAAGTAAAGAGGGAATTCGGGAAGTCGACAAAACCACTCCATCGAAGCAGTACGGAGGGAGTACTGGAGACAGAGCAACAAAAAGTTTGCAAGTAAAAAGTTCAGTGGAGACCAGGCGCAATATGTCAGGAAGAAAAGCGTCGTAGAATAGAAAGAAAAATATGTAAAAGATTTTTAAAACCACATAAATACGTTCATTGGATAAAAAAGAAATAAGCTTACATACTCGGACACATACGGACAAGCTGCTAGTATGTACAGGGGAATGACTGATAATCATTCATATCATATTTGGGTGAGTAGTACATATTATCGAAATTTTAGAAGTAATTCAACTCTCGTCCTGTGAATTTAAAAGAAGGACAATGGTTTTGGCAAGAAATTGACTGTATCATTCTTATGGATGTTTAGATAATAATGACGAAGACTAGAGACCCATAAGATCAGGCATTTTTTTTCAATGAAAATAAGGAAGAAGTCATATAAGATTATGTAATTTTTCTAAAACGTGAGTGTGGGGGATCGGCATATGAAGAAAATGATGTTCAAATTCAGTGTTCTTACGTTTAATTATTTCCTTGCCTCCTTTTAAGTCTTCACATACCCATTGGTACAAGTATTCATAGGTACATTAATTAGTTGAAAATTGTTGGAGTTTTAGTACCAGATATCAGTAATTTCATGTTTTAGATAATATCTTTGCAACGTAGAATGGGATTTTTATATAACTCCAAGTGCGACGTTTTGTCTGGTCCCATTTTCATAGAAGAGGCCCCCAGTAAAGTCGTGAAGGCATTTCTTGTTAAAATTTGATAACCAATTATCCCGAAGGATTTGGACTTCTAAATCCAAAAATCAAGGTTACCAAGCAGTATTTTGAACATTAAGGCCCCTCAAAAACAAAACCCAAAATGGCCGTTATAAAATCCAAAGTGCCAATAATAGCTCATCTTTTTGATAAAAAAAAATCCTTAAACACCCTAATTGAACCACAGCAGCCTGCAACTGTACCTAGCTCTTGAACCCTCTAGTACCCAGTCAGTCAGTTCTTATGGTTCTGGTACAGTTGCAGGCTGCTTTGAGTCAATTAGGCTGTTAAGGATCTCTGGCACATCAAATGTTTCTTTGGAAGGTTTTAGGTTTGCTAGTATTGATGTATCAGCTTGTGGGCCACGCTGCCAGGTAATATAACCTGTGTGGCATGGAACATGTCCAAACCATCTAGGCTAAAATCCAGAATGTCAATATTATCTGCCGTGAAGTGCAAAAATCGGTGAGGTACAAGATTTGCAGGAACCTTCCCCCTCCAGTGTTACGATGTAGTGATTTCAACGTTTCCTTTGCCATGGCTGTATCTAGTTGCAGCATTCTTGTAGCTCATTGTATGGCGAGCCCTGTGGAAGAGATGAACGAGCTGTTTAGACCTGGTTGACTGTTGTAATGACCATACAAAACTTGCATGCTTGCACTCTTTACTGTGTCTGAGGTGGCATCATTGTTGGTTTCTTCACCCTCAACTTCTCTGACATTGTTAAATATCATCTATGCTATCACATGCATCCTGGCCACCATAGAGTATTGTAAGTAAAAGTTACAGGTTTCCTGGAGTGCAAGAATGTGCATCATTGGTTGAATTGGTGGTTCCTCAGTATGCTGCATGGTTCAAAATGATCATCCCTAATTTAACTGCAACATGAACCAGTGAAAGAAAACTGTCATTGTCACGCAGGTGCACTAGAATTGGACTATTCGTGATAGTCTCATTTGATGAATTAAGAGTCACAGCAAAGGGTATGTGGGAGAGCTTTTTAGGAACCACAACAGTTCATTTCTCATTTTCTTCATCTCTTTACAACACACAACGTAAGATGCATTTTGACTCAAATATGAAGATTGAGTTTTGTTGTTAAGTTTCTAAACATAGCTGATAATATCTAGAGCAAATTTCATTGACTTCAAGAATGTGACCCTAAGCAACAGATAGCACTAGTTCATTCTCCAACTATGCCATTGGTAAGTCAGATGACTCAGCAATGTTTTGATTCTTCATTGTATTTCCCTGGAACTGATGCAGCAATTCAAATGGTATTTTCCCTCAGCAGCCATTTTGTTATCACAGTCAGACAATGCAACACTTACTTTTGGTAAAATTTTGCAGTTTCCATTACCTTTTGGCTCATGCTTGGAGTACATATAAAATGGAAGCTTACTTTGGAAGAAACTTGACAGAATAAACACAAGTCCCAATGAAGTCGTTCAGATGAACTCCGTAATTTTGAAGCACCAGAGCAATTACTAGGACAACTATCTCTTTGTTTGGCTTTTGATCGGGAGGCTTCCAAGTCTCGATATTTTGCCTTTGTCTGTGAATACATAGTAGCAGAATTTATGCCATGTATGTGACTATGATGCAGTAAGATCCTAGTTATAACATCTTTGTTCTTCTGGTCCTTAAGTTTGTGCCTATTGGTGGCACTGTCTTATAGTGATTGAACTCTCTCTGGTCCAGCATTTGACAAGTGTTGCCTTCTTCTGGGAATGAGAGGTGATCCACATTAACAACAAGTCTTCCACAGGACTTTTAAGTATAAGAACTGCTATAAACTACATTATGTCTAGCCAGGATAGCTATAGTTAGTTGTATTATATATTAATGAGGTTCTTGTAATGTTTCACAATTGTTCCTGCACACTACTTGCAAATGAAAACAAAGAGTGTGTTAGAGCTAAGCATATCTACAAACTGGCACAAAAATATGAATCTAAAAACCAAGATGAATCATATAATTATCATTGAATGTAATGATTTGTAATTTTGGCTTAAAAAAAACAGCGTAGTGCCGTTGAAAATCATTAAAAGTACCTTCAAATTCATTTTATAATTTGATTGAGTTCTTCAGTGCCATAAATCATGGAAAAAAGGAACTAAGATTTTCTTCAGAGAGCTGAGCCTTCATATGCATTTAGTATTTTCGTCTTTTTTGGGCCATAGTATTCACAATACTGCTTGCTAACTTTGCTTTTTGGATTCAGTAGGCCCAGTTGTTTGACAAATTTTAACAAGAAATGTCTTCATAAGGTACATTTTGTAAAAAAGGGACCAGACTAATTATTGGGATAAGTTTATCAAGTGTGACTATATATATATATATATATATATATATATATATATATATATATATATATATATATATATATATATATATATATATTTTCTGTTTGTTTTAATTTAAGTATTTGCTGATTATTTTAACAAGATATGCATGAACTTTTAACAAACACATTGTCAGCTGTCCTTATTATAAGAATTTGTATATATATATATATATATATATATATATATATACATATATATAATATATGTATATGTATGTATATATATATATATATATAGTATATATATATATATATATATATATATATATATATATATATACATATTCTCACCTTCCCTTGCCAAGATTTCTCCCGCTCGGGATTATGTGCCTACCTACTACCGGTATTCAGTGTATTTTCAAAGATAACAGAATCCTTACACACCGTATAGATGATATTAAATAATCTAACTAACGATTAACGGAAAGAATAAGATTTGTTATCAATATTGATTTAACACTGTACTTCCCACCATGACTTTCTAATTAATGATATTATTGCAGTTGTTGCTAAGCTGATTTTGTTCCCTTTTATTTCCGAATTCCTTGTGGCTTTCAGTCTCTCGTGTTTGGTGTCAGTGTCGGAGGCTGGAGAAGAAGAAAGATAGGTTTCGCTCACCAGGGACCTCCCACTTTTCAACCTCACTCACCACAACCCCACTGGATGAGGTTTCTTAGCTATGCATGAGGTTCTTGACGACGTTTATGAGACTGAGAATGAAATTGATGCGGGTAATGAATGTGAGTGTGAGGATGGCAGGATTGGTGTTGATTTTGCTTCAGTGAGAATGGCATTGAAAATGATGGTGATCAGATTGTGGTAGTAAGAATAATACCGAAATTGAAAGTGATGTTTATAGTAATTTCAAGGATGATGATAAAATGCAAAGCGTGATCCGACCTCCAGCTTACTGCAAGATTTTACCCCTCACGTATAAGTTGTAAACACAATATTCCTAACGTTTAACGTAAATTAAAACGTGCTCAAATCTGCGATCAAATAGAACCCTGTTTCACCGACGAAAATTAAAATAAATGCGGTATATTTTATGTGAAATAATTTTTCAGTGCTATTTAACATGCACATTATAAGTCTAATAAATGAATTGTAAATATCCTATTCCCAAATTCCTGTATCTTTAACTCATTGTGAAACACTTTTTTCAGAACTTTTTAGGCTCTCCCATAGGCCTTTCCTATCCCCGCAACAACAGCAACAACAACAGAAACAACAACGTAGTTTGTAGGTTTACTCCCCAAGTAGGTAAAATAGTTGCGATGGTGGTGGCAGTAAAACTGATGGCGATGGTAATTTGGACTAGTGATAATACATGTAAAATATACAAGATAGTGAAGATGGTGATGGTGATCGCAACAGGGATTGATGACGAAAATGGTTAAAATAATAACTAAAAAGTGAGTTATGGTGAATTGCTGTGGTGACGAGTTTGGCAGATAATGAAACTAATGACAGTTATTTGTGTAACAACGGGTAACTTAATGACACAAACGGTATTGGTAAATGTTTCAGTGTGAATAACAACGCAATTTGGTCTTTTGGTAAAATAGCAATGATGATTTTAGGGAACAGGCATTTTAGTAATGCGGTGATAAGAAAAATAATGAGAACAATGATTACAGTAATGAGGACGGCAGTAGAAATTGGCTGTGACGATGACTGATACATTCAAGATGACAGTGAAGTTCCTTGTAATGCAAACAGACCAAATCAAAACTAATAAAGAATTGATAAGTATGACGATTAAGATAATGTGGATGAGGAAAAATCAGTGCTGATAATGATTGTAACAGTGATGTTGGTAATAGAATTGATCGGTCAACAATTATTTCCTAGCGAGGAAGATAATTATTTAAATAGTTCAGGTGATGTTGACACTAACAGTCATTGTAAGGATGAGGCTGAAATTGCTTGTGATAATGATCGTAACATCCTCTGATTGTAGAGTTCGTGGTGAAGTTATAATTGTAATAGTTAGGATAACAATGACTTTAATAGAAATATTGATTATAATTATAATTACGATATTGGGTATTATTTCGACATAAATAGTAACAGTGAAAATGGAAAGTGGCGAATGTGATTGTGAGGATGATCACAATGATAATGGCGAACGGACATATAGTAGTACTGACGATAGTGTAAGCAGTAACTGTGATTGTAATTGGTAGTGAAATTGAATATCTGTCTGGGTTTGGAATCTTAATAGGGTCATTGGTGATATACACTGCTTATTGTGAATATTTTAAGGAATCTATTTTTATGGGGAATTTTATTGTGAACGTGGTTGTGAATTAGCCATAACTATGAAAACTCGTGCCGGTGTTGATTGTGAGGCTCATGCTGATGGTTCTAGTATTCTCTCTCTCTCTCTCTCTCTCTCTCTCTCTCTCTCTCTCTCTCTCTCTCTCTCTCTCTCTCTCTCTCTCTAACCAAAATTCCTAACGATTTTCAAGAATAATTGTTCATTGGGCAGTAAAGGAATTAATGTAGAGAGAGAGAGAGAGAGAGAGAGAGAGAGAGAGAGAGAGAGAGAGAGAGAGAGAGAGAGAGACCTTACCTTACAGACCTTACATCTTGTTCGGGTTGCCCCAGGTCCCTCAGTGTGAGGCACCTCTAATGTCTACCAGAGAGTTGCTAGTACATCTTCCGGTATATTTTGCATCTTCCAATCTTGGATGGTCTGGGATGCAGTTTAGATATTTGTCGAGCTTATTCTTAAACACATCTACGCTCACTCCTGTTATATTCCTCAGATGAGCTGGCAACGCATTGAATAGACGCTGCATTATCGATGCTGGTGCGTAGTGGATTAATGTCCTGTGTGCTTTCCTTATTCTTCCTGGTATAGTTTTAGGCACTATTAATCTACCTCTGCTTGCTCTTTCTGATATTTTTAGCTCCATGATGTTTTCGGCTATTCCTTCTATCTGTTTCCATGCCTGAATTATCATGTAGCGTTCTCTTCTCCTTTCTAGACTATATAATTTTAAGGATTGTAGTCTTTCCCAGTAGTCAAGGTCGTTAACTTCTTCTATTCTAGCTGTAAAGGACCTTTGTACACTCTCTATTTGCGCAATATCCTTTTGATAGTGTGGGTACCATATCATATTGCAATATTCAAGTGGACTACGAACATATGTTTTATAAAGCATAATTATGTGTTCAGCTTTTCTTGTTTTGAAGTGCCGTAACAACATTTCCATTTTTGCTTTACATTTTGCCAATAGAATTGCTATTTGATCATTGCATAACATGTTCCTATTCATCATCACACCAAGGTCTTTAACTGCTTCCTTATTTGTGATTGTCTCATTATTAGGTCCCCTATATGCATATAGCTTTCCTTCTCTGTCTCCATAGTTTATTGATTCAAATTTATCAGAGTTAAATACTATCCTATTTACCTCTGCCCAATCATATACTTTGTTAAGGTCTCTATGTAGCGCGTTCCTATCTTCATCACAAGTAATTTCTCTACTTATTCTTGTGTCATCGGCGAAACTACTCACTACCGAGTCCTTAACATTACTGTCTATGTCTGCAATCATAATAACAAACAGTAATGCAGCTAACACCGTACCTTGTGGCACACTGGAAATTACCTTAGCTTCATCCGATTTCTCATCGTTTGCAATAACTATCTGTTTTCTGTTGTGTAAAAATTCTTTTAACCATCTTCATACTTTATCCACTATAATATGTTTTCTAATTTTCTTCGCTAATATATTATGGTCTACCTTGTCAAAAGCTTTTGCAAAGTCTAGATAAACCACATCTGTTTCATTTCCGCTTCTCATATTTTTGTATATGTTCTCACGGTGGACTAACAGTTGGGTTTATGTACTTTTTCCGGGTACGAAACCATGTTGTCCTATATTAAACAGATTATTTTTTATTAAATGTTTCATAATATTTTTCTTCATTACCCTTTCATACACTTTCATAATATGTGATGTTAGACTCACAGACCTATAATTACTTGCCTGTAGTCTTGATCCACTTTTGAATGTAGGGGTAATACATACTAAGTTGTGCTCATCATAAATCATGCCTGTATCTACACTTTGTCTTAATAAAATTGCAAGTGGCTTTGCGATAGAATGAACTACTTTCTTTAACAAAATAGCAGGAACACCATCAGGCCCTGCTGCAGCTCCATTTTTAATTTCATTAATAGCCTGCACAATATCAGCTTCATTAATATCTTTGTCAGCTAAATATTCACTATTTTCTTCCCTTACTTCTATATCATTATCTTCATTATCTATTCTAGGGGTGAATTCTCTCTTATATCGTTCTGCCAATATGTTGCAAATTTCCTTTTTTTCATTCGTTAATCTCCCTTCAATTCTTAGAGGGCCTATTTCTATTCTTCTTTTATTCATCTTTTTCGTGTATGAGTATAATAGTTGGGGTTTTGCTTGATATTTACTAGGTTTTTTCTTCCAAGTCCCGTTTTTCATTTTCTTTTGATTTTATAATCTTTGGTTCTGCATTTTCTATCTTACGTTTTAGTTCTATAACTTTCCATGCATTTTTTTTCTTTTGCAAGACCTTTTTTCCATTTTCTGATTTTCTGGAACAAGATCCTTCTGTCTCTTGGTATGCATGACTGATGTTTACTTTTCTTCTTCGGTATATATTTATCCACTATTTTCTCTAATATGTTATATAATATCTCCGTATTTACCCTTATGTCATCACTTACGAAAATGTTATCCCAATCTTTGTTTAATTCTTCATTTATTTCTGACCATTTTATATTTTTATTGTAGAAGTTGTATTTTCCATATCCTTCCCACTTTTTCATTTCTTGCTTATCTCTGTTTTCACTTGCTTTGGAATGGACTGTTAATTCTATGACATTATGGTCTGAAATACTCGCATTATAAACTATTATTTCTTTAACATAATTCATCTCGTTCACAAATACTAGGTCTACAGTATTTTCCTTTCTTGTTGGCAGGTGATTTATTTGTTGAATGTTGTATTCTAGTAGCATATCTAATAGCTTTTCGAATTGCCTCTTATCTTCTGCACTACTATTACTCTCTTTTTTATATGTATAAGTACAACCACAATCTCCTCTTCGCTCTTTCCAGTCTACGAAAGGAAAGCTGAAGTCTCCAGATAGGAGAATAGTCCAGTCCTTGTGATTTCTACATATATCATCTAATTTTTCTATTATTAAGTCAAACTCTTTAGTATTAGGGGGTCTATATATTACTATGTTCATTTATTTTTCAGATTCAAATTCTACCGGTATTAGTTCACATTCTGAGTTACTATATTTCTCATATATTTTTCCTTGTTTTTTGTCTTTCCCATATATTGCGGTTCCCCCTTGATTCCTATTTTTTCTATCTGATCTATAAGTTTGGAACCCTTTTATTTGATCATCATTCCCAGTCTCTTGGGAATGATGAGAGAGAGAGAGAGAGAGAGAGAGAGAGAGAGAGAGAGGAGCATGTTCATTAGGGTAAACAAGTAAAGTATAGTGGAAAGTATGTTTCACGTATATTTATAATCGTCGTTGAATCACTTTTCTTTCTTCATTTATGTAATTTCATTTCTATGTTCAAATACAGTTGTTTCGTTTTCCTTTTACTTGTCCTTATTCGCCTCTCATTTTTTTTTTACATAAGGCGATCTGTTGTTGATTAGGGATATGAATCTAATTTTTCATTTTATTTTACCATAATGAAATCGGAGCTCCGATTACCTTTATTTCTTGGTCATTCGTTTTCTTTATATGGTATTTCTGGAAGGAATTTTCATGTTACCTTAGACAACCGAGTTCTTCCTCCATGACTGAATGTGTTCGTTGAATTTTTATACGGTTTCGGTTTTCGAAATTTTGCATTACTTCACAGAGAGAGAGAGAGAGAGAGAGAGAGAGAGAGAGAGAGAGAGAGAGAGAGAGAGAGAGGTTGGTTGGTTGGTTGGTTTGAAATATTAATTTATATGAATACAGATTAGCGACGAATTCTCTTTCCTGTCTCTGCTTGGACAACCATTGCGTTTGTGTTGCCTGTTTGTTCCCTTCTGGGAAAGGAGCACAAGTTCCGAATTCTCCTCTGAAGGGGGATTATTTATTCCCTGTAGAGGAGGGAGCCAACGTTCCAGTTTCCATCAGAGGAGGAAGCGCATGTAACGAATTCCCCGTTGAGGAGGGAGTATGTCGCCAGTATTCCCCATGGAGGCAGGAGCGTGTCCTATGACGCTGTTCGGTCGTGGACTTTTTATTATCTTCGTCATGTACACAATCGTTATTGGGCATTGTCATCGAATGTTAATTCAGTTAACCTATATCACAGTGGTTAGGCGAAACAGCAAGCTATAGCTATCGATATTGATGATGATGGAGCAGCAAATAATGTCGGTACTGATGTCAGCAATAAAATCCATTTAACCCGATGGTGCATGTGAATGAATGACCGGAATTTGATTTTTATCCGATTGGATGCTCAGTGAATGAACAATTATTGTTTCGTTGACAGTTAAATGGAATACGTCGTTTTGATTGGACAATTTTTATTACGCTCTGTATTTACGTCGTGGTGCTCTTGATTATTCAGGGAAAATGATGAAAGATGAAAAACCAAATTACATGGCCTATGTACGCTTCGACAGGCCCATAAATTTTGAGAATAAAAATTGGGATCCCTTATAGTTGCCAGAGCCACAGTCAACTTGTGAAACCTGAATCAAGAAGGAAACGTCGCAGAAAATTACACACACACACACACACATATATATATATATATATATATATATATATATATATATATATATATATATATATATTTACACACACACACACACACACACACACACATACACACACACACACACACACATATACTATATATATATATATATATATATATATAACACAAACACACACACACACACACACACACACATATATATATAATATATATAATATATATATATATATATTATATATATATATATATTTATATAAAGACTAATGCCACGAACGGCAAGTGAAACAACGGAGTTGTTGCTAGGCCTGTCGAGGCACGATCCTAAGCTTACTAAGGCCTAGCAACTACTCCGTTGTTTCACTTCTTCGTGGCATTTGCCTTTATTTATATATTCATCACTTTTCATCTCTTCGGGAATAAGTTATACACACATTACGTGTGTATGTACATACACGTATATATATGTGTGTGTATAACTGATTGACGAAGATTTGGAACGTGATGAATGTATAAATATAGACATTAGCAAATAATCAACCATTATAGTGCAACACATGCTAACCTGCTCAACGACAGGATTAGACAGGCCGCTGGACAATTTGGTCACACCATGAATAAACGTTTAAACTTTCTGTCGTTTAGTCCGCGGCTATCCCCTATCACCGACTTCATTATAACTATCCCCTATCACCGACTTCATTATAACTATCCCCTATCACCGACTTCATTATAACTATTCGGAGCGTTGTTCGAGCTTTGCGACGCAATGTAGGTAACATTCTTTAAGGTGGGACTTGCTGCCTCTATCTCCTCATTTTCAGTGTTCAAGACTTCAAGTTCTTTATTAGAAGACATATTCACTATGCGCCGTCTGGTAGTGTGGCCTGTAAGGTTTTTGGTAAGTTTTCGTGATAAGGTTATTTGACCCTGTTCTTGCCATCTATGTTCGTGATCAACCATTGGGGACTAGACTACCTTCTAAACTATTCTCTACTGAAGTGCTCCACCTCTTATATATATAAATATATATATATATTATATATATATATATATATATATATATATATATATATATATTATATATATATATATATATTTATATATGTATATATATATATATATATATATATATATATATATATATTATGTATGTAAATGTATAATTTATACATATATATATAAATATATATATATATATATATATATATATATATGTATTATATATATATATAGTTATATTATATATATTATATATATATGTATGTATATATATATCATATATATATATATATATATATATATATGTATATATATATATATATATATATAGCCTGTAAAATTGCTGTTGAGAGAGATATAGAGTATTAAAGTATTAACGTGCGACAGAGACAAATTTTAGTGGGTGTTTTGTTAAGGCGCGTGTGTTTTGTTTTTCACCGAAAGCATTACCTATTTACCATGTGAAGTGATACATTGCGTACAAAAGTATAACTAGATAAGTCCAATATTATGATTACTATTACCGTATTTTCGACGTTATAATTTTTATCATGAAAGGTATTTACTATTTGAATATTGACCAAGCACCTGGTTAGAAAGACTAATACATAAAGCGAACAAATAGCGAGACTTATATTCGTTGCGCTCCAGTTGGTCCACCTGCTTGTGACTCACCTGACCTTTGACCTCGCTAGAACCTTAACCACCTTTTATATAACTGTCGTTGTCTGGGCTCCACCCTTATGGGCCACAACGTTTTGTTCTTTATTACTTTCCATTAATAGTCGACCGGTAATCTCCTTGGCGCTGTAGGCGTCTCTTCAAAAGACCAATTAGATGCTTATAGATAGTTAAGGATCGCTGTTATTTAGATTAGAAATTTTGAAGATGTATAGAGGTATGCGTTGCAATTGTGTAGAGCCCTACTTTTAGAGTTTTGAAGTTGGTCTAGTAAACCGTTTGTTCAAGTTAAGAAAATAGTAGATTCCCGGAGCAGAACGTCTAAAGAAATATATTTGAATGTTTGTAGAATTTTGTGGATTGCTTTTGTTGTGAGAAAGACAAAAAAAAAAAAAAAGAATGGTTTTGGTTTGCTGAAAAGAAAATGTGGACGTCAGAGAAAGTCTAAGTTTCTTATTGCATGGATAGGAATTACTTATAATAATAAACAAATACCTCAGTAAATGTTTGGGTGTGTTGATGTCTTTGAACTAGTTTATGATAATTAGTTTTATTGAGCTATAAACGAGAACTTATATCCCTGGGAAGGGAAGTGAGGGCCGATGCAAAAACGAGAGACGGAACCTACATTTCGTAAGACATGAATGCTATTGAGTAACGAGATTGCACGACTTGATCAGCTTGGGCAAATAGTTTAAGAGACGCTAATTGTACAAAGATGATTACTAATGGATTATAAATGCAATGATGATATTAGAAGTAAGTTCAGATCAACTCAAAGAGCACCGTATGGTTTATAGTTTCTTTTAGCTTTTATTTTTAATGTTGTAGCCTCGAATGTTTTAGAAGTTTGTTGTAGATCCTGTAACATATTAGATTGAGCTGAATTTTTTTTTCTGAATGGAAGGCAAAATCCAAGGCTTCAAATCTCTCTCTCTCTCTCTCTCTCTCTCTCTCTCTCTCTCTCTCTCTCTCTCTCTCTCTCTCTCTCTCTCTCTCTCTCTCTCTCTCTCTCTCTCTCTGCGCAACCCACCTCCCTTCTGAAATCCAATCCAAGTTTAGAATTCATTTCTTCTATTACCTTACCATTGCAGTCTCGCCCTAATTTTATTTTACAATTATAAGTTTGTTTCTATATCATTTTCATGTCCTTATTTTCCTTATTTTATTTTTCTTATTAAAATGTAGAGTCAAATGTTTATTAGATTTTCCTTGCTGTCAGCAGCGGTTTGTACCCCTTTTACCATCTCATTCTCACATCTACATATTTCTTGAATTTATTTTTTCATACACTTGTAAACTGCATCAAATCTGTTTTCATCGAGTGTTTCAACCTTTCCGGTCCTTTTTGTCTACCTTTCCCCCATCGCGTTTTTCACCCTCTTACATCTACGTGTATCTCGAGGGTCGCTCCCCTCCTCATCCTCCACCTCCTCTTCCTCCTCCTCCTCCTCCTCCTATCATTTATCTTCTCTCCCTTTCGTATCTTCCCAAGGGATGGCAAAAACAGAAAATAGAAATTCATCATTTTTCAGTCATGACATAAGAAAACAAGGGGAGTCTATCTGGCCGTAACGGGATTGTTTTTCGTCGCCTGGGTAACTACCGAAAGCGTTTTAGAGCACAGGCTCACACAGACAGATACACAGACGCACAGACTCAAGTTTGCTTCTTTTTTTGATTATTCACTTTGTAATAATGTTCTCCAAATAAAAATAAAAAAATATCCCTTGATTTTTATGCATATATTTTTTTTCAATATTCAACCGTTTCCTTATCAGGGATGGGTCCAGGTGCAAAATAATACAACAGTCATTGCCACATTCATTCTTCCACGGCTTAACCCCGCATATAAACCCCTGTATGCAGTAAGGATACTATATATATATATATATAGAATATATATTATATTATATATATATATATATATATATATATATATATATAATATATAATATATATATATATGAAACATATATATGTGTGTGTGTATGTATGTATGTATATATACTTATATATATATATACATACATACAAACACACACTCTTACACAGTCTCATACCCACATAAAATGAACCTTAAATGTGCCCACACATTTTAAACTCAGGTTCTTTCTTCAAAGAAACCAGTTTGGTGGTCGTTCTCACAATAAATTAAAGAATATTAACTTTCAGATAGAAACTCCTATTAAAAGATTCGGCAGCATTAATAGAAGAGTAGGTAATGACACACACAAAAATGAACTTGTTTTTGACGTCACATCTTCTGCAGGTGCACCAGCTAATGACGTCACATCTGCAGGTGCACCGTGAAATTTGTATTTAAATTAGCAATGATGATACCAAATTTGACCGAAAATTACAAAACCTGATATTAAGTATTAATAAGCAAATGCGTTTAAAAGACAGTATAAACCTTTAATAGAATGCTTAACTTATCGAATGCTGTTTCAAAGGAAGGAAAGAAAAAATTTGATGTGGTCTTGTTATTATCAGGAGATCTTGGGGGCGCAGGTTTGCATAAAAATCTACCTAATCCAAGAATACAATGAAAAGGTTCATTACTTCCACGACGAAACATATATAACTCAGGCGTGGATGTCATTGCATAGACTACCAAGGACCAACGCCAAAATTACTCTTCATACTACTCCTTGTTTCATGAAAAATATAACAAAACTGTCAAACAACAGGACTAAGTAGGACGTTTAACAAACAGTTAGTTGAACAATAAAATTGAAGGACTTTCGCCCTCCTTCTAAGGATTGTTAAAAGCGAAATTTAATGTTATTGAAATGAAATAGATACTAGAATTTATTACAATAGAGAATATATATATATATATATATATATATATATATATATATATATATATATATATATATATATGCATATATACATACATAAAAACCTGCATATACATAATAAAGACATACACATACAACTATAAACAGCTACATACAGTATTTTAAGATATTAATGTTTGGGGGTACTGGATGGTAGTAAGAAAGAATGAGTCCAACAAGTGGGATATGACGGCATCAAAGGGTTTGTGAAAGGAAAATTTGTTCTTTGTTTAAAATGCTTACGGGACACATGAGTAGCTCCACATAAGGATGCGTAACCATAGTCATGGATTAGTGAAAGAAAAAGTGGACGATGTTAAAATTTAGGGCTTAATCAGAGCAAATACCTTGAGGAGAAAAATTCATATTTCAGAGAAATATCAATGATAAAATAGATCTTATAATGAAAGCTGCAAATAGAATGAAGCGGTATGAAAGAATGCAGTCTTGTGTCGACTGAAAGGTGTTAGAGAATTGATGAATACGAGGCAGATCTGACTGATGTAAGGGTGGAAAGGGGTTTGCGTATATTTCGAGAATTCTTGTGGGGATGATGGTTGAAGATGTAAGAAGGAAAACCAAGAGTTTGAAGAATGGAAAAGAATTGATTGATACAAGCGCGATTATAAAGGGTGTCGGTGAATGTGTGGTTGAGGGTGTACTAGCTAGATGCGCGTGATGGACAGGTTGTAATGGAATTGACTGGATGAATAATTGTACCTTTATAAAAAGGGACGTAGGTAATTGTAATAGATGTAAATGCACAGCATTACGTACTATAGTGGGGAAGGTTTTTAATTAAAATGTAAGACAGATAACAAAAGGAATTAAAAAGGTAGAAAATTAGGATTTTAGACAATAAAGGGGGAGCATGAATGTCTTCAGTCTGTATGGAATATAAGGTCATACTTACTTATCTGGTGTGAAGATGAGTCTGAGATAATGATTTGATATGTCTCTGTGGATCTTCGATATCTTTATTGATATGAAGTAATAAGAAAAAACAGGGGACATTAATGCAGTTGCCAGCAAGACAATGGAATGTGAAAAGAGTGCAGCATAGTTGGTGCTTGTAAATAATATTGTGTTGGCAGAGGAAGGCTGTTGAGATTAATGAAATATGTTAATATTTGGAAAACAAGAAAGTTCCAAATGTCAGATAATTTGGGGTTATGAGTATAATTAGAAACCAACAAGATGGAGCAATGGTCGATATTAATAATGAACATGGTTGATTCCTTTCTTCGTATGGGAGTCAATACGTATATAGCGTATTAGTTGGCAAAGTCGCGGGACGGGTGAAGCTAGAAATATAGCAGGAGCATGATAAAGATTCTGAAGATGAAAAAATGTCTGAAAGGGAATTTGGAATGTTTGAAGGAATTGATCTGCCAAATTTTCTTTATGAAAATGAATTGCGGATGTTGAAAAACAGCCATGGAAAATAAATGAGGTAAAAAAAATCGTGGAAAGACGTAGTGATGAATTAACTGCTTTGTATATTTGGAGATTGGAGTTAAATGGTTAGGTATGTGAATTATGAAGAAGTGGTTTGGTTAGGTATGTAAGGTATGAAGAAGTGGTTAAACGGTCAGCATACGTTATGTTTAGGTAGTTTTCTCATGTTGGGTGAATGGCAGAACATAGTCTCTATAAGTTTAAGTAGGAAATGGTGGGAGTCAGGCGGAAATGAATACCTTGAAAGCATTGGACAGATTGAGTGAAAGGTATCTTTGAATGGAGAGCCATGATATCCAGGAAGTGAAAGCAGATGCTGAAAAGCCTTCTTGTCACAGAATCTGAAGTACTGAAGTTGTGGAAGGTTTCTCCACTTACATTTAGTCCATTATTCAGCAATTAAAGCAATGCTGAAGCCAATATTGAAAAGGGTTGTATATATATATATATATATATAGATATATATATATATATATATATATATATATATATATATATATGTGTGTGTGTGTGTGTGTGTGTGTGTGTGTGTGTGTGTGTGTATGTGTCGTGCGCGCATGCGTTTGTATTTATAACATTATATATATATATATATATATATATATATATATATTATATATATATATATATATATATATATATATATAATTTAAATTAGACGGCACCCTCAACCTGAATTTCTGAATTGAGAATATTTTTGACTGAAAGTACATAAAGACTTACTCTGTTATGTTAAATGTAGTGTCATGCCAGAGAAATCCACCATAACACACAGACACATGTGAGAAGTATATGTGGACCATCTCGCCGGGTCTTTAACTTTCTAGGCCTGTTGATATACTGTATCTCCTATCTACACAGCCGTGCGTCGATTAACTTTAGCCCCACCAATATCCTCTCTCTCTCTCTCTCACAGGTCTCTCGTCCATCTCTCTCTCGTCTCTCTCTCTCTCTCAACTCTCTCTCTCTCTAATATATAACAGATTTAGTAGGCGGTGGTCCGTGTACTCTAGTTAATGCGTCAAGGTATTTTATTTGGATTTCAATATGATATTTAACATGGTTTTTGGTCATAAAAGCCTTTTATTATTATTATTATTATTATTATTATTATTATTATTATTATTATTATTATTATTATTCTGAACTATCCCTTTCCTTAGACAATTTCATTAAAGAAAACTGCGGTTCTTAAACGACTGTTTGCACAGAAGTCTATGAAAAAGATAGTGAAGGTACTGAAGGATGAAAGTTTACTTTGAACGCTAGTTAAAGATATACGGGTTCTGCCTTCTATTCTCTTCAAGGCATCTTCAGGACAACTTAACGATAAAGAAAAGTTGTTGCCGTTATAGAATAAGCTGGCCATATGCCAACACAAGAACAAGCTCTTGCTCCCGGAGCAACCCATACTAGATAGTTCATTCTTCATGCGGAAGGAAAATCGGTTATGTAAATGCATCACTCAATTATCTGAATTACAATTAACCACTCTGGGCTAAACAAAGATCTGTATACTAACTCACAAACATTGGAAGTTTAGAGATTCTTGCAATAATACATGTAACAAAATCATTTAGGCATTATTATTATTATTATTATTATTATTATTATTATTATTATTATTATTATTATTATTATTATTATTATACTATGTCTATCACAGGTATCCTATTCGACTGGGTGGTTTCACAGTGTGGGGCTCTGGGTTGCAACCTGCCCCCTTAGGAGACCACTCTTCTGCATGAGTCCTAGAGCTACCTCAGTTTCTAGCTTTTCCAGGTTCCTTTTCAGGGATCTTGGGGTCATGCCTAGTGTTCCTATTATTATGGGTACAATTTCCACTGGCATATTCCATCCATATCCTCATTTCTATTTTCAGGTCCCGATACTTATCAGTTTTTTCTCTTCTTTTTCATCTACTCTGGTGTCCCATGGTATTGCGACATCAATGAGTGATACTTTCTTTAATTGGTCAATCAAGGTCACTTCTGGTCTAGTGGTATGTATCACCCTATCTGTTTTGATATCATAGTCCCAGAGGATCTTTGCCTGATTGCTTTCTATCACTCCCTCAGGTTGGTGCTCGTACCACTTATTACTGCAAAGTAGCTGGTGTTTTTTGCACAGGCTCCAGTGAGGGCTTTTGCTATTGAGTCATACCACTTTTTGTATTGGTTCTGTGGAAGTGCCGGGCGTTTGCTTGCTATGTGGTCTATGGTCTCGTTTTTCATATTGCACTTTCTGCTTATAGGTGAGATGTTATTTCCATTTATCGTTCTTTGAACATATCTGGTTTTTAGGGCCTGATCTTGTGCCGCTGTTAGCATTTCTTCTGTTTCCTTCTTGAGCTCTTCCCTCTGTAGTCATTGCCATGTTTCATCGCTGGTCAGTTCTTTGGTCTATCTCATGTACTGTCCGTTCTGTTTGTCATTTTCCTGTCTTTGTATATTTCTAGGATCTTCGTCTACTTTTATCAGTCCTTCTCATGCACTCCTGAGCCACTCATCTTCCCAGGTTTTTAGATATTGCCCCATTGCTCTGCTTTCGATGTTGATGCAATCCTCTATGCTTAGTAGTCCTGTCCCTCCTTCCTTTCGTGTTATGTATAGTCTTTGTGTTTCATAGTTTTAAGCGATTTGGGGAGCAGCGACACGCACTGGGTCTTGGTTTCGTTGTATAGGATGTCAAATTCCTCTGAATATTGGCGGCAAGTTTCAATGAGTCGATGGAGACCATGCGCTGATGGGGAAATCAGAACCATGGTTGGGAACGAGTTCAGTTTGACATTCAGGGCATCTGTGTATGAATTAACAAGGTATGGTGAGAGAATGCCCTTTTGCCAAAGCTCGTTTAGGAAGTCGAAGGTGTAGGACAATACGTTACCCCATTTGACACAATTGCTGTGTGGAGAACCAGCAATAAAAAATGCCAATTAAATATAAAGGTGTGCCTCTTTTTTGCAGCTTCAGGAAGAGCTTCACTCACATGTATAAAACACACAGGAATACAGGAGAGGCTGACGATAGGTAATAGTTCAGCAATTCTTTCAGTATGTAGATGCAGGTTTCGGTTGAGTTGTTTGCTTTAAATCCGAACTGGTTGTCAGTGATGTTTAGAAAGGGGAGAAGTCTCAGCGGAAGAACCCAATCAAGTATCTTTGACGCAACTTAGTGATTGCAATCGTGCAGTAATTGCCAGGATCAGCTGCATCCTTTAGCTTCTTTTTGATCAATATTATCATGGGAGTCGGGCGAAACTGCTGAATTATGCACGCATTGAATAGGGCAGCTTGCAAAATGTAAATTACTGGATGGCAGAATTTGAAAGTTTCTGCAGGAAGATCGTCGCAGCCAGGCGATTTATTATTAGGTAGGTTGTTTATGGCATCGCTGATGTTACCTGGTGTAATACGATATGCGAAATGAAATTAAATGTTATCAGTAAGGAGGTTATCTACATCCCTTCAGAAGTCTTGATCGTTTATGCAGTTCAGGATATTGGTGAAGTGATCATCCCGCATACTTGCGATGGCCTCATCACTGACTGGTTCTCGTTCTCTCTGTGACAGCGTTTTAGCTTTGGAATTTAGGGATTAAATGTCTTTCCAAAGATGAGGATAATCACTGGATTCTAAATGTCTAGACATTGCACTGGCTCTTAGTTGCTTTTCATTTAATCTGCAATGCTTAGGAGCAAGTTTGAATTGTGGTCTCGACTGTCTCAATGGCAAAGCAAAGTGTACTTCTCTTGGTCTGCTATTTTGCCTCCACAGTAAAAACATTTCTCATGAATATATATACAGCCAGGTATATTACGAGAGTTACTTTGACGGAATTTAAAGGTATCCCTGCCAAAAGAAAGCATGGTGGAAATTATGTTCGAATAAAATTCTTTCAGGTCTCTCCTGTGGCGGTCATTTCTACATTCTGTGTTAGTACAAAGTAAGGCGTCTGCCGGTTGAACTATTGACCACAATCTGGTTTCCATGGTCACCCTAAAGTATCTGGTTTTCTGCTGGTTTTTAAAATCCTAGTTTACAGCTGGTAGGCGATCAGTTAAGGGGTTCACGGTAGGGAGGGATGGGGCACTGAATGCCACCTGTTAAAGGATGTGATCGTATCTCGTTCCAAGATCGTAGCGGAAGTTGCAGGTCACAATGGAATCATGAAGTTGTGGAGACTTGATGCAATGGTCCCAGCCAGGAGGTTGCAATTGCTTCCATTCTACTTTGTACATAGGAATAGGAGGAGGGGGAAGGAGCTTCACTTCGCTAATTTGGCGAGCAAGATTTTGACAGAAGCGAGTAAGTTCGCTATAAAATTGTTTTGTGGAGTGAGAATTAAGATCCCCGATTATACAAATATGATCAGCAGGAAAATTGTGAATAATACAGTATAACTCACCAAGGATCATGCGGTATTGATCAAAATTATTATTTTTCCAGGGTATGCAAACATTAATTATCAGGACTTTTGAGTCCCCTACTGTCACTTGAAGCACCAGCGATCTGTCACTCCTGTAGGTCATCACATTTACCATATTATCTATCCATTTGTGCCACCGGTTACGATTTGATCTGTAACTTTCATCGATGAGGTCGAGAAAGCTCTGAAGTCTTTACGTATTGAATTGTAGATGTGACTGGAGGAGCTTTTCTTGCAATGCAGTGGTACCTTTGAATTTTTGCAGAACATGTTTAGGAGAGGAATGTTCCACTTGAGGCCAAAAATATTCCAAGAGATTATAACTAATGTACCCATGGCAACTCACGAAGATGGGAGATGAAAGAGCTGGTCATTTGGGCGGATGGGCTGAGGTGGGGGTGGGGGGGCGGGATGTTGCCAGTGGGGGTGGGCAGTCACTCGCCGTGGGAGGTAGGCTGGCACTTAGGTAGAAGTGACCCTGCCTTGGGGTGTCAGTAAGGACAGTGAATAAACAGCTGCCCAGGTCACATCGCAAGAGCGTGGTCGTGAGCATATACTACACAAATTCCTACAGGAGGGATAAACAAAACTGCTATAGTACTACAATATTTATTCTTTCTTATTTGGGTCATTCATGGTATCCTTCAGGGCTAATCTAAATTCACAGTTGAAATACAATTAAACTTTCGAAATTAGAAAATTTTCTACAAATTACGAAAATGATTAATAAATTTCTCAGACTACTTACCTTTCCCTCAATGCCTCAGCTCCAGAGAGAGCTCCCAAAGTCTTCATCCATCCTGCTTCCATCAAAGCTCACACTGAGAGGCTTCTATGCCTTCAACAATTAATATCTGTAAAATAAGCTTGGCTCCAAATCCCTGGATTCGCTAAGTTCAACCAAGTTCCCCATTCAAAGGAATTATCTGGGTCCAACGTAGTTCATATGGAGGCTTTCCATGCCCCTACAAAGTCAAACTTGCAAATTGCGTTGGTTCAGACATCTTTGGATCTCCATGGGAGAACGATGTGAGGAATTAGCAGTTGAAAAATTCTAGCAGCGCTCTCTTGGACTCATAATCTCCCATATTCTATGTTGAAGTAGGCTCTCTACATTCATCCAGGCTTTCTGTGGCTTCCCAAATTGTAGATATATTTTTTCTGGTAGTCTTTTATTCATTGTTTTCAACTACCAATGCACACACGGCTTCGCAATCCACTGGCAAAATCCACAAGCCTTGTGCTTCTAAAGTCTTCAGAATGGATAAACAAAATCGCTATAATGCAGTTGTAGTATTTATTCATTCGTAAACTGACAGCTGTTTGAATCATCCACGGTCGTCCTCAGGGCTAATTTAGAATCGCAGTGGCTTTACAGTCTAATATATAACCGAATTCAGGCAAAAATTAAAGAAAAACAAGAATCCAAAATAAAATGAAAAGCATTTTTAATTTACTAGATTTCTAGCCTTGAAAAATGATTAACAATTTTCGCAGGCTGTGGTTCTCCATGAATAGCCTGCCCTCGTTGCTAAATGACTAACTTCCAGAGATCGTAATTCTTTAGAGAAAATTACTGGAAATTTGTGGTGCATTTTTCCTAACAATAGTAATTGTGATTCAGACCATCTCCTAAAAATAGAAGTATTTTAGTTATCTTTTATCCTCAATTTCGATAGATAAATCCGTTATTGCTTTTAATACATGTAACAGAAGAATTAGTGCAAGCTGGTTAATTGGCAAGCGTTGGAAATCATACCCTTCAAGGTGGTATGATGCTAGATTGCTAAGAACCAGAAGGCTTGTATTCATACTGCAGAGAACCAGAAGGCTTGTAATATGCATGCTGCAGAGAACCAGATGGCTTTATTCTGCATGCTGCAAAGAACCAGAAGGCTTGTAATATGCATGCTGAAGAGAACCAGAAGCTTTGTATTTTGCATACTGGAAAGAACCAGATGGCTTGTATTCTGCATACTACAAGGAACAGAAAGCTTGTATTCTGCGTATACTGCAAAGAACCAGATGGCATGTATTTTGCATACTGGAAAGAACCAGATGGCTTGTATTCTGCGTATCTGCAAAGAACCAGAAGGTTTGTATTCTGCGTATACTGCAAAGAACCAGAAGGTTTGTATTCTGCGTACACTGCAAAGAACCAGAAGGTTTGTATTCTGCGTACACTGCAAAGAACCAGAAGGTTTGTATTCTGCGTACACTGCAAAGAACCAGAAGGTTTGCATTCTGCGTACACTGCAAAGAACCAGAAGGTTTGTATTCTGCATACTGCAAAACTGTGGAACTAACTCCCTTGTCCAAGTCAACGTTCACAAAGGCTGGTAGCTGCATTCAGGGCTGCTGGCCTCAAGCTGGAATTTCAAACGCACTGATTGATTCATGCGAAACCCTGAGACACTGAGCGAGAAGCGCTGGTAGGTTCGACGCGAAATCATGAATTCTGACAAAAAATTAGTCTTGCCAAAATGCGTAGATACCCTAAAATGTTGCCTGTTTATACAGTCTGGAAATTTACACACACACGCTCGCGCACACACACATACATATATAAATTATATCTATCTGTCTATCTATCTATCTATCTATCTATCTATCTATATCTATATATATATATATATAGATATATATATATATATATATATATATATTTGTGTGTTTGTGTATGTGGTGTGTGTGAATGTATAAGATGAAATGGGTACACCACAGTCATTATTTACTCTCGTTCACCATTTAGAGTCAGTGGACTTTTTAAGTCAATATTGATTTACAAAGAAATACAGAGCAAAATCTTCTTGTACGGTAACTAATTGTTCTTGGGTATTAACACTTAGAAAATTAAGAAACTGAAAGGAAAGGAATTGGAGATTTAGCTTTAAAATTGTTGATAGACTTGGCTTTTGAGGACGGCAATAATATCAGTAATCACTTCTTATTATTCATGGTAAAACTTTTTGGCAACGTTAACAAGTAATAATAATTAGATATGCTAGTTTAAGATGTCTGTAGGCCCTTGACAGTAAACTAAATTATGGTAGTTATTGCCAAAGGTCTAGCCTCTAGCGCCTGGTACAATTTGAAATCTTCAGTAAAATTACCGTAGAATATGAACCTTTAGCGATTTCACATCTTTGACTAACAATTTCAAGTCGATGTGTCACATGTCGGCGCAATTTATTCTTTCCTAAAAAGTAATAAATCAGAATTTATTTGTATCATGTTACACCTGCCATTTTTAAGATTTTCCAATGCCTTGGAGTGGTATATCTTTGAAAAATGACAGACAAGTGAATAGTACGGTTTTCTTGGGATATGTATTGTTATTTGTTATTTTTGTGACCTTTTGTCGTCAACTTCAATGAAAGCCACTATTATAATCATTTAGGTAAGATAAGCAGTGAACCATGTGGTTCTTTCTTGTCAAATTTCATGGAGATCTGATGATAGTGAATGAAGAAATTAAAAAATATAATAATGAAAATGTAAAGGAAAACAACAGCCTTTATTATGGTGATGATGAAGTTTATTAGTAAGAGTAACAACTAACAGTAATTGCTGCTGGGAGTCTTGATTATCTGTACTTCACGGATAATATGGGCTCTCCTTTGTTCCTGCTGGCAAATTTATCTCATGTAGCAAGTATGAGATATGAAAACAAAAAAGCTTAAAGTGTTGTATATAAAGTTGTTAAGTTAAGCGATGCCATTAGTCATGCATGATTGTGGACTTCAACGAAAAATGATTCTTCCTGGCGACTAGCAGATGTGCTTGTACTTCGTAGCATGGTGGAGTTATTACCTTGTATTAAGAATAATGATGATGATGATGATTGGATGGCTTTCTCTGACTATTGTCTGAGCCGCTAACCCCCCCCCCCCCCCCCCCACCACCTTTCCTCCACATCTTATTCCTATCTGATAGATGTCTTTCATCAGTTGAGGAGGCATGAAGTATATAATACCCCTATCCATCTCCCCCTCCTCCACTTCCTTTTATTCACTAGGTACCTGATGATGTGTTCTTACTCATGTGGTAATTCATCTGTCATTCGTATCTTCGTAATGGAGAACTACCCAGATGTCTGTGTGTCTTTCTTTTTTTCATCATTTCTCTCTTGTGTGTGTGTGTGTTTATTTATTTATTTATCTCTACAAGCGTCGCTCTGTCTCGTTTTTTCTTTATTCTTATACCGAATCATGAGGGAAAATTTTGAAACATAAGGGAGAATTCGACAACATAAGGGAAATTGATAGAAATAATGTAACAGCTTCATGTAAAATAAAACCTCATTGTTGTGATGTTTTCGAGATCCATGTGATATTTTTTGACTTGGCTTTTGTTCTATTCTTTCCTTAACAACGTCTCGAAGATGAAAACATGTAAATGTCATTTTGATTCATGTCAAAAGAGATTTATTGCCTATCATACCCTCATCGCAATTCTGACTCTGTTTTAAGCGGATAAAGGACCTAAGATTTGAGGAGAAGCAGAACACTTAAGGGAGTCGTTGAAATGGATCAGCCCCTTAGTTCATTACATTTCACGCCCTCTCACGTGTGGTCCATTTGACCTGACCTCTCATCCTGTCCGTATTTGTCACAGTGTCTCCTTTGCGTCTCCGCCCCATCATTCTTGCATCTTCGCCTATCGAACCAACTCTCTCGATCCAATTTAGCACCTCATTGTGTCCTTTCTTTCCATGCCCTACTCTGCCGGCATTCAATGACCTTTCCAGGTACCTGCAAGGATTAGGGGCAGAGATGAAAGGACCGAAGGAGATCGCCACAGTTTTTAGATGTCAGAAAGGACATTATTTCTGGCCAAGCTGCTCTAGTATTCCCAAGTCTTGGCGATGACCTATGGCTAACTTCCGCTAGTACTACTCCTTCTGGAAGCTGGACTCTGTCTCGCCATCCAACCGGATATTCTACTTGAAGCTGTCACACCCTGAAGTACCCTATTATTATCGCGTCTCCTGCAGAAACTCTCGTGATTTAGTCTGTGCAATTGTAATATTCTTGTGAAATCATTGTCGAAGTGTTATTAGGTATTTGCTACTCAGTAATTTCGTTGTGATAACGTCTCATTTAACATTTGATATATCACGTGTTTTGCATAGTTTTCTCTTTTGCATTGATCATTTAATGTAAACTTACCGGTGTTAGTATTTATGTTACAACTTTACCTGCTTTGCAGATTCGTGTAGACTTCCTCCGTTGTGTGGCACCTTCTGTAGTTCAACAGTGCCACTCAACATTTACTGTCAGTGCCATTCTTGAGATACTATTCCTGGGATTCCTGTGGGAGCAAACCTTGCTTACAGTGCTCCATCCCTATGTTGGATTTTGTACTAGTATTCTAAAGGCACCATGTGTAATCACTAGAATTAGTCTTTTTTGCCTGCAAATTAATGGCACTCTTGTTCTTGATATTGTACATAGTAAGCTTCAGTAGTTATTCAGGGCCAAGGAGCCAGAGAGAGTTCCTTGTAAATTTGTTTTTCTGATTACCTTATAGAATTATTTTAGTAAGAGGACAGAATCCATTTACATTCAATCCTTTTGAAAGTTATTTTAGAGCCAGACCTTTTGTAGATTTTCCCAAAGGAAAATCGTACACCACGGCACGCCCCTTTGGACAAAACACGCACACACGAACACGTGTATATACGTATATATATATATATATATATATATATAGATATATATATATATATATATATATATATATATATATATATATATATATATATATATATATATATATATATATATATATCTATATATATATCTATATATATATATATATATATTATATATAAAAATATCGTATATGACGTGTGCGTGTGTCGTGTTTTGTCCAAGGTCTGGCTCTAAAATAACTTTCAAAAGGATTGAATGTAAATGGATTCTGTCCACTTACTAATATAATTCTATAAGGTAATCAGAAAAACAAATTTACAAGAATAACTACTGAAACTTACTATGTACAATATCAAGAACAAGAGTGCCATTAAACTGCAGGCAAAAAAAAAAGCTAATTCTAGTGATTACACTTGGTGCCTAGATACATGGATCGAACTCTTTAGAATACTAGTACAAAATCCAGCATAGGTGTGGAGCAATGTAAGCAAGGTTTGCCCCCCTCACAGGAATGCCAGGAATATTATCCCAAGAATGACACTGGCCAGTATATATATATTATATATAATATATATATTATATATATATATCTAATATATATATATATATATAATATAATCTATATCTATATAATCACCACACACATATATATATATATATATATATATATATATATAATAATACACTATATAAAGACAAAAACCACAAAGGAAAGTGAAACGAAGGAGTACTGTAAGGCCTTTCGACTCAATGTCCTTTACTTAGCAGACAGTCTGCTAAGTAAAGGACATTTCTAAAGACCTCGCAGTACTCCTTTGTTTAACTTTTCTTCGTGACTTTTGTCTTTTTTTATATTTTCATAATATTCCACAATTTTCGTGATTATTCAGTTTTATATATATATATATATATATATATATATATATATATATATATATATTCTTATCCTTCTGAATTTCTTTCTATCATCAAATCTTAATCTGAGATCAAAAGGAAATACCTACCTCTAAAATGACGTAAAGTGCTGTCACATGATCCGGGTCAACGAGGTCAATACTGGCAGCTACGTAAGCTACCCAGATTTTATTACCTGAATTCTTTCTGGCTCTTCGCAAGGGCTCTCGTTTTGCTGTGTTCTGACAAGTGTTCATATCATTCTTAGTTTGCTTAAACCCATCAACACTGACTGTCAGAGCATTCCATCAGGTTTACTGTGACATACTTCCAATGCATATAATATATATTCATTGTCTTATAGGAGATATCAACATATATATATATACTATATATATATATATATATATAGTATATATATATATATATATGTACACGCGCGTGTGTGCCATAAATATTTTGGCTATTTGAAGGGTTGATTTTGGAAGGTGTTAGCCCTCAGAATCTAAAGAGATCTTCCGGTGTGGGGTTGCTAACCCTACACTCTACTCCATCCTGGTAACTATCCATCTGTATAGACTATCTATAGCTATTTATTGCTTAGGTTAACCGAGGCGCTATGAGATGTCAAGGAAGTTATCCAAAGAGTTCCTCCCGCTCAGGATCGAACTGTTGTCTTCTTGTCAGTGAGGCCGAAGTCTTATCATATACACACACACCTTTGGATGAGACTTCGGCCATACAAACAAGAGGTCACCAATTCAGATCTTTAGTGGGCAGAACTTTCCAGATAACTTCTTTGACGTCTCATATATATATATATATATATAGATATATATATATATATTATATATATATATATATATATATATATATATAAATATATATACGTGTGTGTGTGTGTGTGTGTGTGTATGTGTCTGTCTGTGCGTGTGTAAGCACTGAAAGTTGCATAGGATAAGTCCAATTTTGATGCCATTTTTTAAAATTGTGACTTAATCAATACAGACAAAATTAAGCTCTAAAGTATATGCAATATTCAAATTTTCGCATTTTTCCTTGCACTTCCTAATTTATACCCTTGGTCATCGGAACTTGCAGTGCAAGGAGATTGCTGGTTACCTTAGTTGCAAAAGATACTCGGGCAATGGTGACAACTGTGGTTTAAGAGTCTATCGTTTCTTGTACTACTTGAAATGTTCTTATTTTGGCTCTTTATTTTATTTAAACTGAAACTCTTAGTTGATATTTAGGTAATTTTGTTGTAGCTCCCCTCTAAGAGACCCACCCCTACTTTTTCGTTACCATTGTACTGTTTCATTCCATCTCTCCCAGATGTCAAACAAAACACTTCTTTTACATTTTGAGTACCTCTATCGCCTGTTTCAGATGTATCCTTTTTTCTGTAGTTGCAGAGGTTCTATTTCCGCGTAAATGTTTTTATGCTTTTATCTCTATCCTCTTCTTTCAAGGCTCATTCTCAACTCAGCACATAGCCTTCTGTATGCCTGTAAAGCCTGCCTCGTCTGTTGTCTGGTATTACAGTGTTGTAGGTTTGTTCGTCACCATCTATAAATTTTACCCTTCACAGCTATACTATTCATCTTAATAACCTTTAAGAACTAACATTAACGAGTAACCCCCATTTTCTCTAATAAACTGTGGCTTTTACCAGATTTCTCAGTTATTAAATATGTGGGTGTCATGGTAAGCGCTTCATAGCAAAGAATTACGAATTAAAGGAAAGGAAAACGCATCTTCCAGAAGTTCTGCAGCACGGAGGCATTCGTGCACGTATTGGAGGCGCCTGTTCTCATGATAGTTCTAGAATCGGCAGGAGTGTTATGGAACTTGACAGGCGCCGACGTGATGTGAGGAACGCCGCGATTTTTTATGCAATATTCCGTCGAGATTCTTCTAAATTGTTCCCGTCGTCTCGGGAGCCTGTGACATTCGCTGGTAAGCCCCGCTCCCAGAATGCCGTATAAATACGACTGACAAAGTAGGAGGGAGCAGATCATCAGTAAGAGTCACAGATCAGATTATCAGTGAGATATCAGCAGCAGAGATCATCAGAGAGAGATAAGAAAAGAAGGAACAGACAAAGGATCAGAGAGGAAAGGGCACTCTAGAGTTTAATCGGGATCTGGTCAAGTTGTCCGGGAGTGGATGACCGAGGCATTTAGACGTAGAGCAAGACTTCAGAGAAGAAATGTTATACAAGAGGTTTTGAGGAGTTCCTGCCGTTCAAGCATCAAGAGTATACATTGTTTTCTGCAATACAGAGTCAAGTAGACGACAGAAGTTACAGTTCTCCTTGTGTGAAGCCACCGCTTTGAGCATAGATCTCCGACGGCGCTAAACTGGCCGGCAAGTACTTTCATTACCCCACCGTTTCACCAGTTCACGCATTGTAAGATTTTACTTGTGGTATGTAAATAAGAGACACCATTCTGCATTTATCTTTGTTAGTAAGCTTGTAAATAAACCTTTGTTGTGTTAGTGTTTCTTTCTATATTCGTATCCCCAGTTTCAACTGTTGGTGTTGAATTCTTTTTGTTTATCATAATATCGAACCTGAAGCGGACCTCTCTCGGGGTTCGTAACATTGTGGCGACCTTGCTTAGAATATTCAGCACTGTAACAGTTTGAAACAGGGGGAATATAGAAAGAGCCAGAATGAGTGAGATGGTGAAAGAGTTTATCGAGTCGGGTAAGCTTCTAGGCCTAGAGGGGAATGATCTCCGTGAGTATGTTGAAAAGAAAGAAAGAGAGAAGTATGAGAGAGATGAAAGAGCGGCTGAGAGAGAGGAAAGAGCAGCTGAGAGGGAAGTGCAGCAAGCGAGAGAAGCAATGAAATTGCAGCAAGAGAGAAATGTTGATAATGCAGCAGGAAGAAAGAGAGAAAGTGCGTATGCATGAGCAGGAAGAAAGAGAGAAAGAACGTATGCACGAGTTGGAAATTACTCGGTTAAGCCAAAGTACTCATAACAGTCAGACAGGCGGAGCTGATAGGTTACGTATGAGTGCAGTGTTGAAATTAGTACCAAAGTTTGATGAGGAAGATGTTACGACATATTTCATGTGTTTTGAGAAGTTAATGGAAAGAGTAGGTTCTCCTAAAGAAATGTGGAGTTTATATTTACCGTCAGTTTTGAGTGGTAGGGCGCTTACTGTGTATAGTTGCATGTCGAAGGAGGAATATAATGATTATGATATTGTGAAAGAAACTGTTCTTTGCGCGTATAGGTTAGTACCGGAGGCGTACCGTAAGAAATTTAGAAGTTTGGAAAAGGACGAATATATTACGTATGCAGAATATGGCACGAAGTTAGAAAGGCTGTTTTTTGATTGGTTAACTTCTGCTAAAGTTAAGGATTTTGATGGTTTGAAGAACTTAGTGTTGTTAGAAAACTTCAAAGATAACGTATCCCCTGTGATTAAGCTTTTTATAGAGGATAGGCGAGAAGTATCTTTTGCAGGAGCAAATAGGTTAGCTGACGAATATAGTCAAACTCATAATTTGAGTGTTAGTAAGAAACGAAATGATCCTTTGTCGGGTAGAGTACAAAACGGTAAAGGTTTCAGTTCTAGTAATAGCAATGCGAGTAAAAGTGACTATTCCTGTTATACATGCGGAAAACCAGGTCATACATCTAAGGTTTGTAAGAGTAAAGTAGTATCTAGTGGCTCAGAATTAACTTGTTTCCGATGTAATGGGAAAGGGCATTTAGCGAGAAATTGTGCTGTAGAAAGGAAGGACATTAAGAAACCAGTGTCTCTAGTTAACCTTTCATCAAGCAGGAATGATGTGAATAGAGAAACTAGGAAATTTTTTGGTGAATTTCCGTCAGAAGGCTAGTTTCCTCTCTTGGAGGAGTATTTTCAAGGGAAGTAGTCTTGCTTCGAGACACAGGAGCTGCTGTCTCACTGATTAGGAGAGAGTGTGCTAGACAGGGCAGAAATCAATGTGGAAGAAAAAGTCATGTTAGGTGGATTTCCTAACACTTGTGTTCTTTGTCCTTTGTTGAAGTTGAACTTAGAATGTCAGATAGTGTCAGGAGAAGTGAAACTTGCAGTTGTTGACAGTTTGCCCATTGATGGCATTGACATTATTGTCGGTAATGACTTAGCTTTATCCAAGAATGTGAATCCTGTTGTGAGGGATATTCCAGTGCCTGAAATGGTAGTAACTAGGTCAGGTTTAGATACAGACATAGACTAACTATACGGGTCCCATAATTTGTTTGTGGATTCGAACGTAGAGTGAGATTTGTGGATTCGAACGAGAGTGAGTTTTTTGGTTGGATTCGAACAAGAAGGTGATGTTTCATGGATTCTAATGAGTGTGATAGAGGTGGTGAGATTGATCTTGGCATGAGCATGGCTGAGAGACCGGACTCTATCAATGTTGACAGCGATAGCCAAGGGGAAGGTGTAGCTGTCGAGAGTAATGTAGTAAATGTACCGGTATCTAGTACTAGTTATGGTGATGAATTAGGCACTAACGTTTTGGATAAGGATGAGCTAGTCAAGTTGCAGAGAGAGGATGAGACACTAACCCAAATTTTTTAGTGTGAGCTGGATGATGATCTCGATGATGTGTGTAAGGAAACTTTTTGTTTAAAGGACGGAGTTTTGTGTTGTTATGTTCGTCCTAAGTCAGGTAGTAAAGGGGAAATCACCGAACAATTAGTTGTTCCTAGGAAGCTTCGTGAGCTAGTGTTGAAGTTAGCACGTGATGAGCAAGAACATTTAGGAGTAAATAAAACTTTTGGGTGTATCAGTAGGGCGTACTTTTGGCCTAAAATGAAGTGACGTAAAGAGGTATGTTTTAAGCTGTCATGAATGCCAAATTGCCGGGAAACCGAATCAAGTAATTCCCAGAGCTCCGTTGTGTAATATTCCTTCAGTAGGCGAATCTTTTGAGAATGTATTTATCAATATGGTCAGACCTTTGCCTGTAAGTAAGGGTAGAGAAGATTACATAACTAATCTAGAGTATTATAAAGACTTTAAGAGATATTTGGCACTTAGTGAAAGAGACAAATTTCTGTGTAAGAGATAAAGTTTTCGTACTAGTCCAGAAAGAAGGTTCCGCTTTACCTTATAAGTTCGAAGGTCCTTTTTCAGTGTTAGAGGAGAGGGGAAATATACGTTATAGAATTAATATGGGTAAGAGTAAAGCAGAGTCAATGAATGTAAACTTTGCTTCAGAATTATAAAGAACGCCCCATGCCGTGGCCCCCGCCCGTGTAATGGTGTTGCAGAGAGGAGTTAGTTTTGAGAAAATTCAGAATTAAGAATTTTGAAGTTTTCAATTAGAGTTCAGAAAACGAAAAGGTAAGAGGAAAGGATAATGTGATAGCTAATAGCCTCTCTAGAGTTTTCAGAATGAGTACCCTAATGACCGTTTTCTGTTTTGGCATGGGTGGTTGAGTGAATGAAGAAGTGTTTTAAAGCTTTATGCAGAATTGTTCCCCTGCTGTTTAATTCTTGTTTCTCTTTAGAAAAAAATTAAGTCAGTTGATTTCATTTTTTTTTTTTTGGGGCGGGACATGTCATGGTAAGTGCTTCATAGCAAAGAATTAAGAGTTAAAGGAAAGGAAAATGCATCTTCCAGAAGTTCTGCAGCACGGAGGCATTCGTGCAGGTATTGGAGGCGCCTGTTCTCATGATGGTTCTAGAATCGGAATGTGGAACTTGACAGGCGCTGACGTGACGGGAGGAACGCCGCGATTTATGATGCAATATTCCGTCGAGATTCTTCTAAATCGTTCCTGTCGTCTCGGGAGCCTGTGGCATTCGCTGGTAAGCCCCGCTCCCAGAATGCCGTATAAATACGACTGACGAAGAGGAGGGAGCAGATCATCAGTAAGAGTCACAGATCAGATTATCAGTGAGAGATCAGCAGCAGAGATCATCAGAGAGAGATAAGAGAAGAAGAAACAGACAAAGGATCAGAGAGGAAAAGGCGCTTTAGAGTTTAATCGGGATCTGGTCTAGTGGTCCGGGAGTGGATGACCGAGGCATTTAGACGTAGATCAAGACTTCAGAGAAGAAATGTTATACAAGAGGTTTTGAGGCGTTCCTGCCGTTCAAGCATCAAGAGTATACATTGTTTTCTGCAATACGGAGTCAAGTAGACGACAGAAGTTACAATTCTCCTTGTGTGAAGCCACCGCTTCGAGCATAGATCTCCGACGGCGCAAAACTGGCCGGCAAGTACTTTCATTACCCCACCGTTTCACCAGTTCACGCATTGTAAGATTTTACTTGTGGTATGTAAATAGGAGACACCATTCTGAATATAACTTTGTTAGTAAGCTTGTAAATAAACCTTTGTTGTGTTAGTGTTTCTTTCTATATTCGCATCCCCAGTTTCAACTGTTGGTGTTGAATTCTTTTTGTTTATCATAATATCGAACCTGAAGCGGACCTCTCTCCGGGTTCGTAACAGTGGGTAAGGTTTTTTTTTTTCCTCTTTGTTCTTTCATCCATTGCATGTGCAGACACAAACACACACATACACACACACACACACACACATATATAATATTATTTATATGTGTTTATACGTGTGTGTGCATGCGATACAAGTTCGCAGTTAAATCCACATAGTTTACACTGTTTGGCTGCAGTAACTATGATTTATAGTCTTGGCAAACAAAATTAATTTAGGAATCACACCAATACCTCATGTTGCACGAATTTATTTTGTAAATTATTAATCATTCGTGTTTTTATGTACACCTCGATTAAAAATCATACAATTTTTTTTTTATCTCAAAGCCTTTTAAAGGTTTGTTAATGACAGCCATTTATGTTCAGATTTATGCATACTTTAATTATAAATCCTGTGATTTTGTTCTGTTATCTCAAGGCCAAAAGGTCTCTAAATAGACCCATTTATCAGTTTACGAGTGACATGGCGCTCGTGAAATAGGCATTTCATGCCCCCGTAACCCAGTTAACTACCAGACATCGGTGCAGTTAGGTATGAATGTAGTCATTTCGTTTTGGCTTTTATTATGTACAAACTGTTTTGTTCACTTTGCTGTTCTTTCAACAGGAGTAAGATTGGAATTTTGCGTTAAAAAAACACGCATATATATATATATACACACACACAGAGACACATACACACACACACACACACACACATATATATATATATATATATATATATATATATATATATATATATATAAAACTGACGACTGCTGGAGACCCACTGTCACACCAGACGAGTCGTCACTTTCCAATCTACAAGTGGCACCATCTTACAAGACACACAAATACATATCTGCAAACACGCACGCACGAACAGACATGTCTGTTCTTTCATGCAAACAGACATATATAATATATATTATATATATATATATATATATATATATATATATATATCTATCTACATATAATGTGTGTGTATTTGTGTGTGTGTGTTCGTGCGTGCTTGTATGCAGATAAGTGTTTGTGTGTCTTGTAAGCTGGTAGCACTTGTGAAGGGACAGTGACTCGTTTTGTGTAACAGTGGGCCTCGGGCAATCGTGAGTTATAACTCCATGGTTGTTCAATATATCTGAGGAATGAAACAAGAGCCGGAAAGGTTTGGGGTGAGATGGTCAGTTATGTACGGAGGGTGAAGCAGGTGATATTTGCAGACAGTATAATGCTGATTGTGAATGACGTAGGCAAAACGTGTACCAAAAGTAGTTGGTAGATATGATAGATAATACAAACAAATATTACATTTCATTCAAGTATTGGAGGTACTGGAAACCAGCTGTGAGGGGAACACGTTCCAGAAAGACATAACGGTACATGTTGTATCTAAGTGTTATGAATCACAAGTAAAAGGGGAACAGTGCTTGATCTATCTGTTACCTTGTTTTTTACTAATAAAATTTTTCATAAAAAGCTTAAACAAAATATATGAACTTAAACTGAACAATCAAATTCTGTTGAAAAGTAAGGTAGGATGGTGCAGTGTTTGTTACAAATCAAGACATTTGCAAACTCAAGTAACTAAAAACTTTTAATAATGCACAAATCAAAACAGAGAACGAAAATACTAAAAATTGCAAAAATCACAGGATTGCGGCCAAATTTCACAAAATAAGCTTGCGTATATTTCGTTGGTGATTTCATTTAGGTTTTGAGACATTCATTCTTAAAATGAGCAGCTTAATTGTTATATAAATGTCTATACCTGTATCTCGTGTAAAACTTATACAACCTACTAGCCAGTTGCTCCACTAATGATATCCTGTATTAACCCAACGATGCCTTCAAGCATGTACTACAAGCTCTGTGCGTATTCCATCTTGGTAGTCATGTTTGTGCACTTTGACTACTAGATCGTGAAATAAATTTCGGGCTTTTTCCACAAGACACGGGGAGTGTTGCCATCGTAACAGTGCGAATAAATCCTGTGGTAAACAAAGAACTTCGAAAAACCATCGGAAAATTAACAAAATGAAGGTACTGAGTTTCACAGTCATTGGCCTAAGCTTCAGCCTAAGGTAAAAGCTTCTTAACAGTATCCTAAATTTTGGCAATAAGATTATTCAGTAAAATCTTCTCGATAATTCTGATTCCCCCCCCCCAAAGCTATCCTACATATTAACCAGCGCAACACAGGGACTAAAGATTAAGTCAGTCGACTGGATTTAAATATTAATTGTAAAGGTCCATGAAGAGCAGTGGTTCTTAACTCCCAAAGCTTCACGACCCCTTGTAATCGTAAATGAAACTGCCGGACCCCTGAACCATAACAAATTGGGGATGAATATTAAAATGTCATCCGTGTGCTAATTGACTGTTCAAACAACACCCACTGTACACACAATTGAGTCAAGAAAGGGGATCAGTGAAATGACATTCTATTTGCTTTTAGGATACATAATTTTAAAATCTACCTTAAAAAATGAAACAAAATAAGAAAATTCAACTTTGCAGAAGAAAATGAACATGATATACCTAGGTCCTAGAATTAATATAACTGAAATACAGAAGGAAATTGACATGTCACCTTGAATTATTAATGTAACTAAAGGACGAAACGTGATATATGTCACAAGTAAAAAATAAAAATTAGTGTGAAACATTTTCTTTATGCTTTAAAATAAGGATACCAATAGAAGTTGCAATTTTTGAAGAGCAAACGCGCATATCCTCCTCAGTGCCTTGCCTGGATCTAGATTTTGTTTTTACTGCAGTCATTGATGAAAAACCTGTTTCACAAAGATACGATGTACTAAAAGGGATAATAACTTTCATAGCTATCTTATGACATGACGGAAACTCATCGTGACATTGAGTCCAAAAGGATTACTTAAGATATCTCCTTGAATAGAGATTTCGGAGAACTATCAGATGGAATGTCAATGAGCTCTTCTAAGCTTGGATGGAGAGGTTGGTGGAAGGGAGGTCTCGATATTTGCAGAAAAGGGTTTTACAATCCTCTGATATATTTGGAAAGTAACTATTAAACTTATCCAGCTATCCCGAAAGGTAAGATGTTACATGAAACTGAATTGTACTAAGTTCAAAATTATTATCTTGTATAAATTCCTTAGATTTACAAAATTATCAGCAATACCTGATGAAGCACGGGATTCCCACAGATGTCAAATTCTTTTAAATACCTCGACTCTATCATGATGAGAGATTCAGTTTGCGTTTGCACCTTGCATTGTCTTGTTTAGCTTTACCCAGAGGGTCACGAAATTATAACACTGATAATGTTGATAATAATAATGATACTGCACAAATCCGGTTGTTGTTTTTTCATTATTTTTTTATTCATATATTTATTATGTGATTTTCCAAAACTTCTTGTGGACCCCTACTCTATAGTCACGGTCCCCTTGTGGTGTATGTATATATATATATATATATATATATATATGTATATATATATATATATATATATTATATATATATATATATATATATATATATATATATATATATATATATATATATATAGAATTATATGAAGTTTAAAACTCGCAGGAGGTACACACGGTAACTATGTTACAATATTTTCTACAGCTTGTGAATAGATAAGAGATAAGTGACAGCGGCAATGCCGAAAGGAAATCAGAATATGCCGACGACATGTCTCGTAGATATCGAGAAAATGTCTTTCGTGCCACGAGATGCGCTGTCCGATAGGTAGGAAATATTCTCTTCCAAATATATAGTTGGGACTAAACGCTTATCACACTTGCGGGAAGTAACTCATATTTCCCTAATATATAGTCAAAATTATAATCATTCAAATACTTTTCAAATTCCCTTGCTCGTACACACTTATGCACACAGTTAAGGTAAATTACCACGTGTTAGAAAGAACGAATGTATGTTTATGGATGGATATAATAAAGTTAGCATCGAATAATCTCTCTCTCTCTCTCTCTCTCTCTCTCTCTCTTATCACACACACACACACACACACACATGTTGCAGGAAGAATATGTTTGAACGATCTTAAATAATTTTTTGAAGAAGAGAGGCTATCCCTGTATCTCCCTATCTCCCCCCTCCCAATCTCTCTCTCTCTCTCTCCCTCCCTCCCTCCCTTCTCGTGTGTTTCTGCCTCTTCCATCAGTTTTCCGGAAGTCACCTGTCAACTTTCCGGATGGCCTGTCTTTTTCTCATCAGTTTTCCCAAAGTTCTTGTCTCCTTCTTCATGCTTCGTGCTCCTCTTCCTTTGTTTTGTTTCCCCCGATTTTTGGGTTCTAGTTAGCCTCGTGCAGCTTCGGATAATGAACGATCTGTTTTCAACTAATATTTTCTTCTTTGTTTATCCCTGTTTGTAATTTGATATGAAACCCTTCGCTTTGATTAGACAATATTTTCTAAGTGCTCTGATATATATAGTTTTGTTATTTCTATAATTGCTATAAAGACATTATAACGTGTTTTGTATTTATTTTTTAATGTTGAAGAAATACATACCGAAATAATGTTCGTATGAAGATATATATATATATATATATATATATATATATATTATATATATATATATATATATATAGTTTGGTTGTTATTTTTATAATTGTCATAAAGACATCCTAACTTTTTTTTTTAATGTGGAAGGAATGCGTACTGAAATAAATTATCGTTAGTGATATATATATATATATATATATATATATATATATATATATACATAAAACTTCATGCAAACATTTATTTCGGTACGTATTTCTTCCACATTAAAAAAAATAAATTCAAAACACGTTATAATGTCTTTATAGCAATAATAGAAATAACAAAACTATATATATCAGAGCACTTAGAAGAAAATTGTCTAATCAGAGCAAAGGATTTCTTATCAAATTACAATCAAGGATAAAAAAAAAGCAAAATATTAGTTTCAAACAGATCGTTCATTATATATATATGTATATATATATATATATATATATATATATATAGATATATATATATATATGTGGTTGTTACTCACAAGAGCTCATGAAGTGTAAATGGATCTGCAGCCACTGATCCAGTTCACATGATCGCGATATCGAGACAGAGAGAGAGACCGTTATAACCACAGAGTTTGAAAAGGGAACGAAAGAAGATAAGTGAAGGACGTTAAACGAGAAGCTGAGAAGAAGAGGACGAAAAGTGACGGAAAAGAGAAAGTAGTCGGATGGATGGTAAAAGATGGTAAACCCAGCTTGAGAGAAATGCCGGTTGAAGGCCGGCTTCAGAATTCTGAAATTCTGCCGGATATCTCGGCCAAAATCACACGCCGCAGTTCACAGGAAAGAGGGGACAACCAAACCTCGATAGAAAAGTATTCAGAGCCAGCTCCTGATGTACACAGTACATAGTAGATAATGTCACTGACCAAGGCACAGTTATGGGAAAGGAATATCCCTTACATTTTGGATGGTGTTGCAGAAATGAGACGTGCTTTGGAAGATAGTACACTATACGCTGAAAAGGAATGATTAGTAGTGCAATACGAAGGGTTTCACTCTGCATTTTAATGTGAGCATTTATTGGCATAATCCACTTTTGGGCAAATAATAACGAAGGCGAATAATAATATAAAGCGAATGCTCCCACCCTAAAATGTACAGGTAATGTGCAAATAATGTTGGAAATATTAGTGTGTGTGAAGCTCCAAGCCGTATTTTAGTATAATATGATGCTTTTCAGAAGGAGAAATGCTCTTGGAGTATTTCAGTGCATGATAAAGAAACCTAGTGCAAGTTTTGCAACTGCACGCTGCGCGATGTTATTGCCTGGGAAGACAATCTTATCATCTTCAGCGACAGTAACTACATGAAGAATGAAGATGCTTCATGCACTCTTCCAGTGGTTGATGGAACCAACCTCTCAAAGAGCAGCTTTGAGAGGCCGGGCACGTAACAGGTGCTTATCTAGGACTTCTAGTGGGCCAAGAATTCATCACATTGTCCGAGTAAAAGTGAGGAATAAAACAGAGTTCCTCAGACCTCAAAGGAAATGCGTTGTTATCCAGGTATGGTTAGTTTCCTGAGAAAACTGAGAGTACTATTGTACCATGAGTTTTCCTTACCAAACTTAAGAAAGTTGTGTCACCTGTTCTCAAATTCGTAGATTCCAAAAAGCAATTCGAAATTGCGGTGCATGTCAGTAATTTGAAGCTGGTGCCTTATTGTTATAGAAAGGAGCCCTGAAAGTTTTATATTTTTTTAGATTTATTTTTTATTCAGTGAAATTAAAAAGTATCAGCCAAATTATTCTATAATATTTTTTAAACAACTGCTTGCCTTTTTTCTTGCTATTAAGATTTTTCCTACTAATATTTTTATTGGTCGTCGTTTTTTTTTTGTGTTCCTGCAATGCATGCAAAATAGCTTACCAGAGCATTTCATTGGCAAGAATTAAATCTCATTTTCAGCATCGTGTCGACAATGCAAATACACTTGCTGATTGCTTCTCCAATAATAGATTAACGTTGGATTAAATAATCTTTGCCATCTCCCATGGAAACTAATGTTCCATAGTGAGAAGAGACAATCTAACTTCTGCATTGCTACAATATTATGTGTGATCCAGAAAGAAAAGATTTTAATCTCAAACATCCATAAATAACTGTATCGTTTTAAAATTATTTGTAATTCAAATATAAGGAATATATTTTTCCATATATATTTTATCTTTATTCGTTTGCTCTTGATTGTCCATTTGTTTATTGTGCCAAGCTACCCAAGGACTAGCCTCACTTGGCATCTTCATGATAATTGATTTTCCACCCACTAATGGCTACCCCTCCCCCTCTTTACGAAAAAATATGTAATTTCTCGCCCTTAGGCATTTTCCTTGAAGTAATGCATGTACAACATGAAGGGATAATGAAAACAGGATATAAATTGGAAAGTTGGGTCCTTGATTGGCAAAACGGCCTCTTGACTGTTGCAGGACATCCAAGGGTATGCAGAGTTGCCCATTTTTGGGGTACGTCAAACTCGTTGGTTCCACCCTCAAAAAACATTATAGTCTCCTTCTGACTGGCTTAATATTGCACCGAATTAGTGCATATTTTCCTTTTTCCTTTTTTATTACTGTGGTAAGTGTGATACTCGTATGTTTCTGACATGTACTCACTGTTTTGTTCACATTTTTTTTTATCCTTTCTGATGTTGCCATCTCCTGGTGTACTTTGCGCTGACTTTCACAATTGCCTTTTTGCAATCGTGTTTGAATGGCCAGGCAGATTTTCACTTTACAGCATTCTAGATAAAACAGCTGTTGAGGAAGCCAATGGGGAGATTATAGATTGAATTAAATTCCTTTGTTCTGATATCCAGCTGGCATCTTTTCTAGGGAGTAAAGGGGTGGTTATTTTTGTTGATCTTCCCTCCTTTGTTTTATATGTTCCATGACAACGCCAGTGTGATTTTTCCAGTCGTCTGTGATATGATACGGCTTTAATCAAGCCCTCAGCGGGAGCTATCAGCATCTATTTCCAATGGTCACGTTGCATTTGTAAGAGGATTCAACGTTAATGGTTAAATTTTTGTCTATTCATTATGTCACAAACTGTCATAATTGTTATATTATTTGGTTTTTAATTGTTTTATGTTATATGTGGAGAGATTGTTAAGATTGAACCAACTCTCCTTTTCTTTGTTATTTCCCTCACTGAAATAAACTGACTCCTCTCTCCTCTTTCTTTATATATATATATATATATATATATATATATATATATATAATTATATATATATGTGTGTGTGTGTTGTGTGTGTATACACACACACACACACACACACATATATATATATATATATATATATATATATATTGACAACAATGACTTCTTCCATGGCTTCCAGCTAGGCAAGCTAGCTTCTCCTCAAACTTGTCAAATTGTATTTGCAACAGAATTCGACATTAAGAGTAATGAAATGTTTGAATACGCAATATCATGAAAAAATATGTTGTGTAGTATTTGATTGTTCTTTATTGCTTTACATTATATGCGAGCAGCTTGGTTAAACTCGATGGTTAATTTTGGACTGAGATCATAAAACCGGGATCATAAATATAAGAAATTTAGTAACTTTATGATAGAGCTCATCGTTTCAGTCCATCCCTTTCCCGAAAAGGATATACGAGTAATTCCTGGCAAATAATTGGTCTAGTTTTGTGTATTACATAAACCCTACCTCTCCTTTACGTAAGTAATATTTAATGAGTTTTAAAAGGTCGAAACTAAATAGATGTTTGTGGAAAAAATCCTTAAAATAGTTATAAATAGATACTCGAATAAAAATCGATAAGAACTGGTTAAGTTGATTCTTCTGCTCGTAAAAAGTACAACATCGGAGATCATGAGGTATTTTATGTAAAAGACCACCAGCTGCACCTAAGTAAGTGGTTATTGAAAGAATGTCCTTTTGTTGACTGTGATCTTGTGCAGTGATCGTTCAGAGATGCGGGCGGGTGTGGCTCCCTGGTGAAAATTTTTTTGATCTTGATTTGTTTTTTCTGTAAAGTGAGATCCCCAGTCATTGTTTAAGTAAATGAAAGATAAAGGTAGTCCTTCAGTTGCACCGTTGCTCGTTTTCTATGCGCTGTGATTTTACGGCTGTTCTCCATGGAAGGAAAAAAGTTAATTTTGCTCACTGTAATTCATATAAGGGCCCAAATACGTAAAAGGAAATATTTTAAGGAAAAATGCAGAATAACTTACCTTAAAAGGCTTGACTGAAATATGTTACTCTATAATAAGGTCGCCATTGAAACCAGCTGATTAATTTACGGTATACATTTATTTACACGAGGCTGTTGAATGGCCTGGAGAAAGAGTAACTGCAGCTTGTCCGCACGGAGACCACTCTTATCTTTCCCAAGGGGAGAGCTGGCTAAAATAAGATTAAAGTAAATGCTGGCTTTCAAAATTATTCATATTATCTTGCATTAAGGCAGCACTTGCGAGGAGACTTGAAGACGAGACTCAGCCGATCTGGAAAAATGTCCAAATTAGACACAAATGAATTAAAGATTTCTTGCACAAGTTACAGTTACTCACTTTGTTTAACACACTGGGGAGGAACTCTTAGTGTTAAATGAAATATTCATTGACTTCATTCGTCTGGAACGATCACAAAAGGGAGACATACGGCCACGAGGCAGTGAATGGAACAAAGGAATGTTCATTTGAGAATTAGGAGTTCGAATTGGGAAATGAAATTCAGTTTACTCGAAAGGGAAAGAACTGGCAATATGGCTATATCACAAGACGTACCTGGATGCCGTAAGTAAGTGGACCTTTTCAGAATGCGGCATCGACTTTGTCTCAGGTCTGGGCGCGCCAGTAGCGCCATGGTAGGCCTAATGGGAAGGCTGGTTGGATGGGACATCCGTCCCAGGTCACTGACTGGAGACGACTGAGGCCGAATGCAGGTGTGATTCATGGGGATGGGTTCAGCTTATCCCCCCAACAGCAGGGCATCCTGGAACAGAACATACGGCCAGCGAAGGGTTCACAGGAAAAAGGAGCTTAGAAGTAAGCCTAATAAGTACCTAGCTAGCTACACACTTCCCTTTGGGATACGTCCCTAAGGAGTAAGAATTTTATTCCCCCGCTTTAACAGGAAATTCCTATCTCTGGCTTGCGTTTTTCCCTTTGAAGTCAGCTGATTAGGGGAAAATGGCTGCTTTTCTAGCAATCGAATCATTTAACTAAAATCAAGAAATTCTGGGTAGACGAGAGGGGCAATAAACGTAATAACATACATATACATGATAATGAATAATTATCACATCAAACCGTGATCCATTTATATATCAATTCAAGCTACAAATGTCCTTTAATATCTAAATTCACTTTACCTCCCAAATGATATATTTTCATATATGTGCCGAAGGGGAATTTTTAAGTTGATAATAATTTCGTCCCCCCATGGGATCGAACCACCGTCCAGGTGGACGGGGACGAAATCAGGACAGTCAGTGACGCTATCCAATCAGCCAACAGAGACGCTATAAGTTCATATCGATTCTGACCTTACAAATCACCCTCGATCTGGGTGCTTTCGTAATTAGAATCGATATGAAACCCCGTCTACCATGTTGGCCAATTCGAGCGTTTGACAGCACGTAACCTTTTGTTATGAATAATTATCACATCAAACCGTGATCCATTTATATATCAATTCAAGCTACAAATGTCCTTTAATATCTAAATTCACTTTACCTCCCAAATGATATATTTTCATATATGTGCCGAAGGGGAATTTTTAGGTTGATAATAATTTCGTCCCCCCATGAGATCGAACCACCGTCCAGGTGGACGGGGACGAAATCAGGACAGTCAGTGACGCTATCCAATCAGCCAACAGAGACGCTATAAGTTCATATCGATTCTGACCTTACAAATCACCCTCGATCTGGGTGCTTTCGTAATTAGAATCGATATGAAACCCCGTCTACCATGTTGGCCAATTCGAGCGTTTGACAGCACGTAGCCTTTTGTTATGAATAATTATCACATCAAACCGTGATCCATTTATATATCAATTCGAGCTACAAATGTCCTTTAATATCTAAAAATTCACTTTACCTCCCAAAGATATATTTTCATATATGTGCCGAAGGGAATTTTTTAAGTTGATAATAATTTCGTCCCCCCATGGATCGAACCACCGTCCAGGTGGACGGTGGACGAAATCAGGACAGTCAGTGACGCTATCCAAATCAGCCAACAGAGACGCTATAAGTTCATATCGATTCTGACCTTACAAATCACCCTCGATCTGGTGCTTTCGTAATTAGAATTGATATGAAACCCGTCTACCAGTTGGCCAATTCGAGCGTTTGACAGCACGTACCTTTGTTATGAATAATTATCACATCAAACCGTGATCCAATTTATATATCAATTTCAAGCTATCAAAATGTCCTTTAATATCAAATTCACTTTACCTCCCAAATGATATATTTCATATATGTGCCGAAGGGGAAGAATTTTTAAGTTGCTAATAATTTCGTCCCCCCATAGGGATCGAAACCACCGTCCAGGTGGAGACGGGGACGAAATCAGGACAGTCAGTGACGCTATCCAATCAGCCAACAGAGACGCTATAAGTTCATATCTGATTCTGACCTTACAAATCACCCTCGATCTGGGTGCTTTCGTAATTAGAATCGATATGAAACCCCGTCTACCATGTTGGCCAACTTCGAGCGTTTGACAGCACGTAGCCTTTTGTTATGAATAATTATCACATCAAACCGTGATCCATTTATATATCAATTCAAGCTACAAATGTCCTTTAATATCTAAAGCACCCAGATCGAGGGTGATTTGTAAGGTCAGAATCGATATGACTTATAGCGTCTCTGTTGGCTGATTGGATAGCGTCACTGACTGTCCTGATTTCGTCCCCGTCCACCTGGACGGTGGTTCGATCCCATGGGGGGACGAAATTATTATCAACTTAAAAACATTCCCTTCGGCACATATATGAAAATATATCATTTGGGAGGTAAAGTGAAATTTAGATATTAAAGGACATTTGTAGCTTGAATTGATATATAAATGGATCACGGTTTGATGTGATAATTATTCATAACTAAAGGCTACGTGCTGTCAAACGCTCGAATTGGCCAACACGGTAGACGGGGTTTCATATCGATTCTAATTACGAAAGCACCCAGATCGAGGGTGATTTGTAAGGTCAGAATCGATATGAACTTATAGCGTCTCTGTTGGCTGATTGGATAGCGTCACTGACTGTCCTGATTTCGTCCCCGTCCACCTGGACGGTGGTTCGATCCCATGGGGGGACGAAATTATTATCAACTTAAAATTCCCCTTCGGCACATATATGAAAATATATCATTTGGGAGGTGGTAAAGTGAATTTAGATATTAAAGGACATTTGTAGCTTGAATTGATATATAAATGGATCACGGTTTGATGTGATAATTATTCATAACAAAAGGCTACGTGCTGTCAAACGCTCGAATTGGCCAACATGGTAGACGGGGTTTCATATCGATTCTAATTACGAAAGCACCCAGATCGAGGGTGATTTGTAAGGTCAGAATCGATATGAACTTATAGCGTCTCTGTTGGCTGATTGGATAGCGTCACTGACTGTCCTGATTTCGTCCCCGTCCACCTGGACGGTGGTTCGATCCCATGGGGGGACGAAATTATTATCAACTTAAAAATTCCCCTTCGGCACATATATGAAAATATATCATTTGGGAGGTAAAGTGAATTTAGATATTAAAGGACATTTGTAGCTTGAATTGATATATACATGATAATAAAAACAGGATACACACAATTTAAATATGAAAACTTATGGTGCAGTTCATTGTCAAAAATTTGTATGAGTGTAGCATTTTTTAAAAACTGACAACAGTATCATAAAATTTTGTACAAGATGCCAGTGGCAACATGCCCTATTAAAAATCAAGTATCAAAGTCCACCCATTTCAAGTTAATTTGAAAAACATTAATTGTTCCGACCCACAGGTCATTAGATACATTCATGCGCCATTCGTGCTTTGCTTTTATCATTCAATTAACCTTGGGTTTTCTACCAGCACGAAAATTTAACTTCCTAAGTAAAATTCACTTTTTTCTTTCTATGGAAAACAGCCGTAAAATCACAGCGCAGAGAGCGCGGGCAACGGTGCAAGTGAAGGACTACCTTTATCTTTCATTATAGTCACTTGCACAGTTATACTGTGCATTCAAATGAAGACTAACTGTACCTCATTTAAGAAGGATGTTTTTTGACGGAGGTTTTTGTTAAAAACAATTTACAAAGTTTCAAGGACTAACTGTTCCCGTTGCCCGGTAGCATATTCCCGCGTAGCCGTAAAATGACCAGAAACGCGTCCTTGCTTTATTTATGTGCGCCTAGGGAAGGAAGTTAAAGCCCTTTCTGATCCGAGCCCGTGTGTTGGCTCTCGTAGATCTTTTAACCTCCATCTCCAGTGCTGCCCTGCCTTCGTGTCCTTGACCAGTCTCTCTCTCTCTCTCTCTCTCTCTCTCTCTCTCTCTCTCTCTCTCTGCGGTTCTTCCAGGGGCACTATGTACACGTTGTCTCTCCTCATGTTTTTGTTTGTCTTCGTATTTGTTGTTACATATAGCATTATCCTTGATACGCTTTCCTCAAACCGCGTATAATTTTGCCTAGCATCACAATGTTTGTGCATGTTATGAAGACATTTACTACAATCAACCTCAACCTGGCAGTTTTATTTGTATCTTGTATAGCAGCAAGAACGCATTTCTGGTCATTTTACGTTTACCGTACGATGGGGAATGTTTGTCCTTGAAAGCTTGTATCTTGTTTTCATAAAATTTTTATTAGAAACCATCCTGTCAAAATGATATCCTGCTTGTCTTCATATAATGTTATCACCCAAGCACCCAATGGCCACTCTCTCTCCATCCTGGAATTGTTAACTATCAAGCAGATTGTTCCTTCCTTTAACAGCCTGACTTCTTCCACTATCTTATATTTGGCCTAAGTTGACGTCGTCCTCCTGAAAACTGAGAAGAATGTCACTCAGTTCTTACCTCAGATAGAGTTAGGTACTAATACGTTTTAACATCATAATTTTTTATATATTTTTTTCAAAGTTTTTTCAGTATTAGGTTTTCAATGTTTTAAAAATTTTCTTTAGCTTGTTTTTGTTCGTTTTAAATTTAATTTCATGTTTTTAGGCTTTGTGAGTTTTCTTTAACTGAATCCTTTTTTTAAATTTTTATTCTTCGTAATCTTACAGCCCTGAAGATGAGACATTTGGTCTCGAAAATTTGGCCAATAAATTAACGATGTTACGATGGCTGGCTGCTGTTTTATTCCTTCTATATGATATATATATATATATATATATATATATATTATATATATATATATATATATCTATATATATATATATATATATATATATATATATATATATATATATATATATATATGCTTCTAGGGCATAGTTTTTCTCTATAAAATTTTCATTAAAAGCAATTACTTTAGTGGCATCAATAAGTATACCTGCAAGAAACTTATTGATGCCACTAAAACAATTGCTTTTAACGAAAATTTGTATATATATATATATATATATGTATATATTATATTATATATATATATATATGTATATATATATATATATATATATTACATATATATATATATATATATATTAATTATATTTTTACATATACAATAGATATATATGGTATATAAAATTAATTAGATATATTTATATATATATATATATATATATATATATATATGTGTGTGTGTGTGTGTGTGTGGTTGTGCATCTATGTATATGCATATACTTTTTTAGTTTTTGCTTACGTTTTATACATTATCTTTCATTTGCACTGCCGTTTTACAAGATTTATATCTTTATTTGATATTTGTTCAGTTGTGTTAAGTGACTCCCCATCGCAACTTATTTTGAAATTAGACTGGTAGAGAGTAATTTTTGTAACTTCATTCTTGCCCTGGATAGGTCCCTCCATCATTAAGTCATCTTGCGTTGAAACTGATTAAGTAATCGCAAAAGCATTCATGAGTAAATGTCAGAATTAGTAATCATAATAAAAATTGTGTGATAATTCTGAAAATATCAAGGCCTTAGTTAATGATAGAATAACTGACAATAAGGTGGTATGGGTCTGAAAAAAAAAGTCGTGTCTTCCTACATACAAATGTCACTGTATTCCGTGATGAGAAATGAGCATATTATCAGCGTTAGAAATTTTGTGAATTCAACATTCAAAGCAACCTTTCTTTTATTATTATTATTATTATCTGATTAAATTTTCTGAATGACTGATGATCACTTTAGAATCTTGGAGGATTGGTCCGATAAACATGGCCATAACTTCAGTTTTTTCTTCTGACTCCACATTCGATGTCTCGCTAGATCTTAAACATTATTCTTCCTGTTTTCTTTAAATATTTGTGGGTCATGTTTGCTAGCACTAATCCTTAGCCCTAAGGATGTCTAAGGAGGGTGGGAGGGGTGGTTGGGGGGAGGTTATGTACTGACTAGACCGTTTTAGCTTAATGTTTTATAATACTTTAATTTTGTATTCCTTTTACTATATTTTAAAAGCTAGACCATTCTTTAGAAAGCAATAGTAGTTCTCTGAAAAATGCATATTGTTAACGCTGATATGGGCAGATTTATTATTGCTATTTTCAGTAAGATCAATATATTTCTTGTAAAAAGTTTCATTTTGTTCCTACTGTTTCTGTTGAGTTAGATATCAATTATCAAAGGTGTGATTGTCACTGTTAATATAAACTACATTTTGAGGTACGTAGACTTTCACAGATCAGCTGGAAAGGATTCACTACTTCAAGCATTATATTAGTATCATTATTACCAGCCGGCATAACGCCCATTATAGTAAAATTGTCCGTTTTAACGCCAGGAGTTGCTTCGACGGTTGCTGTGCAGGCTAGTGTTTTGCTTGAATTAATTTTCCGTTACGGTTTTCCACCTGTCCGGGACGGGGGATGTAGGATGAAATCCCCATTAAAACCCATCTTAGGAGTCCCCACTATAACCCTGCCAAGTTTCATGCCCATCGGACCAGCTGTTTGGCCGTGATTGAATGACAGACGGACAGACAGACATAACGCCCATGATAGTAAGATTATTATTATTATTATACCTAAAAGGTAGAAGATTGGAAAATTTCAACATATTCGGGAAGAATGTCTGAAGATTTTAAAGCGAATGTTTTGCCAGGGGCAGCATCCGTCTCCAAAGGCTTTCCTCCAACACACGTCTTACAGTAAGTTGGATATTTAGATAAAGGGAGGACGGTGATGTCCTTTTCCTCTGGGAGAAGGACTACAAAAATAGATGTGACAGGGATGGAATCCGCGTCGAAACAGAGGGACGTTCCTTTGCTTTCATTCATTTTAGAAAATAAAAGTTTATGATATATATATAAGTGTGTGTGTGTGTGTGTGTGTGTGTAATATGTATATACTATGATATATATAAATTTTTATATATGTATATATTTATTTATTATTTTACATATAATGTATATTGTACACACACAAACACACACACATACACACAAACACACATACATACACACACACGCACACAGACACACACACACATATATAAATATATATAATATATATATATATATATATATATATATATATATATATGTGTGTGTGTGTGTGTATTTGTGTGCGTATATACCTTAGTAGTTGATTGCTGTTATAAATACAAACAATTATTTTAAATAAAAAGCAGTTAAAGATCGAGCGTGTACGTTAATGCGAGTTAAATGAAGTGGTTTCGTTAAAGTTGCTGGATCAATCAACAAATTGAATGGTTCAGTGCTCGTCTTGAAGACAACAACTCAGTACCTCATTGATACAAATGACGGAAGTATTATACTATACTTGTTTCCGATAACCAAATATATTTATGTATATATAAATCTGTATACACACACACACACACACACATATATGTATATATATATATATATATATATATATATATATATATATATATATATATATATATATATAGTATAATCACTCTGACAATTGATTTGTAAGTCTCATAACCAAATCGAAAACTGAAATGCAGGGTGCATTTTCTGTGGTAATTGCATGTATATATATATATATATATATATATATATATATATATATATATATATATATACATATACAATTACCACAGAAAATGCACCCTGCATTTCATTTTTCGATTTGGTTATGAGATTTATAAATCAATTGTCAGAGTGATTATACTATATATATATATATATAATATATAATATATATTGTATGTATCTATATATATATATATATATATATATATATATACACAGGTAATTGTGAAGGTTGCTAGACGATATTAGGGTTACTGCAATTGAATATCTTCACGAACAGATAGATTCTGGAAATGAGGCAAGAGGTTAATCAGGAATTCAACCGTGCATGTCTGTACTTAGAGAAGCCATATGATAGAATACCAAAGGGACGGTGATTTGCTCATTACTAAATTTGTAACGAGCGAAACAAATTCAGTTTTATTTTTAAGATTATAAGTGTTCTTTAACTTCTTCATTTACCTTATTCAGAATTCTTCTCTAGTATCCTACGGCAGAGATCAGTCAAGTTTCTCCCTCTTGAGGCTTTGTTGCATTTTATATTGCATTTCACGCTTCCATTTAATTAGCATTTTTATTTCTCTCAGTGCTATTTGATATTTCTTTCATATCTTTGAAGTTCAACCAATTTTTAGATTATCACTCACTCTCTATAATTCAACATAATACATACTTTATGATGTAAATGAAAACAGTTTCTTAAAATTACCACAGCAAATTATGTCAGAAAGTAAAATATAGCATAAAAATGTAAACGAAAGTAATTTAAAAGATATTAAGCATTCCGAGAAATGAAAATTCCAATAAAGATCTGGATAAAATTAAATACCTAAAAAGTACTTAAACCTCAAACTACAAAACATATAAACTATAGATTTAGGCAGATGCTTTGAGATATTATGTCTAAAAAAAATTAAATTCCTGATTTAGAGTAATATATAAGTTTCTCATCCATTGAGGGGGATTTTCAAAGGGCATGTTTCTGACATGCTTAATTATTTCAATAAAATATTCATAAAACTGTTTATAGGCAGAAAAGTTACAATTCACTCTGATCAAGTGTTCTTGCAACCGCTTAAACATTTTCTAAATTACATTAATTCATGTATATTTTGATATTCGCATGGCTTTATGTCTGTATGCAGTTTCTAGCTGATGCACACCAGTTCGTTAAATTATTCATTCAAACTAACTTCGTATATATTATATGGCCATGATATATATATATATATATATATATATATATATATATATATATATATATATATATATATATATATATATGTGTGTGTGTGTGTGTGTGTGTGTGTGTGTGTATATATATGAAAGTATTTTTCATCTGTACTGCTGCAGACGCCATCGACAGTTAGTGTCGCACTGTAGACATTCCTAAAGGTGTTTTGAGGCGTCTTTTTGGCCCCTAGGTACACCCACTTTTTATTCTTTTAATTTATCTCCATTCTCACTTCCTCTCTTAAATCTTTTTTCGAGCTTCGATCTATTTAATTCTATTACAGTAACTAGTTTTTCTCTTAGTTCCACCTTCCAATCCTATTACTTTATGTGCATTTTCTTGATCTTTTTACCTTGCTCTCCACCACTCCAATTCCCTCCTTTTACTGTCTTTAGCGCTGAAGTGCCCCAGTGCATGGTTGCCAGCTATGACATAAAATCTAACTAAATCTAATGTGTTCAGAAAAGTTAGAACTCGTTAGTATGCCCAACGAGTGAGGAATTAATCATGATTTTAAAAATCAAGTTTTGACCGTGGATTTGATTAATATTTGGCATTACTCTCAGAAATGTTAAACAACAACATGCATTTGTCTTAATCCTATTTAGTCATTACACAGTTTGCAGATCATGCAGTTAAATATTAAAACACTCTCGTCAGACAGGTGGACGTGCCATAATTTGTCTTCAATATTTACACACACACACACTCACACACACACACACACACACATACACGCGCACACACACACACACACACACACACATATATATATATATATATATATATATATATATATATATATATATATATATATATATACGTTTGTGTGTTTTGCTCGATGTGGCTTAGCAGGGCGTATCTTAACAGAACACAAGTAAGGCCTCTGTTGCCGCTAATGATACGAGCCAGAGAATGAGACTTATCAACAATAGAAATCCATGATTTTAGTGACGTCATATTTTACTTCTAAGGATAAGCTCTCAAGTCCGCATGTTATAATAAAAACTTTTTTTATTTCCGTTTGTAATTTATTCCTGAAGACGGCGCTGATAGGTAAAAAAAAAAAATGGTTTTGTCAACTATAAGTAAATGGAAGCGAACGTGAGTAACTTTGTTTCATTCAAGAAGAGCTTCCTTGAAGAGAAACTAGAAGAAATATAGGACCATTCAAAATCTAAACGAAAAGATAGTCTCTGTGAACAATGTCATTTGCTTCAGTGGTGATTGCATACGAATGGAAATATGCTCAAATAGTATATATATATATATATATATATATATATATATATATATATATATATAATATATATATATAGATATATATATTATATATATGTATATGTATGTATATATATATACATGTGTATGTATATATATATATATATATATATATATATATATATATATATATATTATATATATACACATACCAGTTGTCCGTCCTTTATGTAACATAATCATAAAACGATTATGATATACATCGTTAGCTATATAAAAAAAATGCTTTGAAGAAAAATTATTTTATACTGGTTGTAAAATTCACAGAAATTATTTCAATTGTAGAAAGTAATTTATTTCTAAATCCTTTCAGTTTTGTAAATTACAAATAAAGATAACAGCAAAGATTTATTCCAATTTGTTAGAAGTCTGATAATTAAACAGGGGATTAGTTTACCAGTAGTGAATTGAAGTTATTGCTGTCTTTAACTTTTTGCATACTATTCGACGATAGAATGGATTTTCTCTGTACATACTTAATGCATTTTCCTTTAGGAGATTCCAGATAGAGTCGTTATCGTTCCATATCTGCTGTTTTAGATAATGCTCATATTGCCCTTCCTGTTATGGAGTATAGGTTTCCGAACTGCATTTAAACTTCATCAAGTCTATGGAAGTTTGTTTACTGCGCCCATCGCATAGTGTAATTAATCATCCTCATATTGAAATTGGATCATATAGTAGATGGGAGGCATCAATACAACTTTGGAAATGGCGATTAGGCCTTTTAGTCAAACCAGTTTAGTTTGTTTATTTTCCATAAAGATTCCTTGACTGCTAAAGCACCATGTGGTGAAACTGATATTGAACAAATTTAATAGTATTTTTGTTGTATAGCTGCTCATTCAGTCGCGCATTTATGCTTCCATACAAAGACCAACAAAGTATATTTTGCAAGGAACCTTCATTGAACCTATTATTCTCGACGGAGATGAAATAAAAAGAATTTTTGTCAGAGACTGTACGCCATATAAAAAGAAAGTAATGTGGGTCTCGACATCTTGAAAGACCAAGGAATATGTGATTAATGAGAAACTTGACCAAATCTTTACATTTCATTTCCGTCCATTTCTTTAAAGACAGACAATCCGACTGGGGGTGAAGAGGATGAAAGTTGGTATCTACCTGTCCATTATTCGCAAATCAGTACCGTCTTATCCCTCTCATATATATGTATATGTATATATATACATATATGTATATGTATGTATATCTTATAATATAATATACATATGCTATATATATATATATATATATATATATATATATATATATATATATATATATATATAAAACCGCCTCTTCTATCTAACTCCCTGATCTGTGATCCTTGATATTTCCTCCGTTGCTGGGGATTTTTAAGAATCCCCCAGAAATCCTCTGGACATGCTTTGATGTCGAAACTTCCTCATAACACCTACCTTAACTTTCTTCTTTCCCTCCACAACCTTCTCTCTCACCTATCTGCACACGGTCTGTAAACCCCCACCCTCTCTCTCTCTCTCTCTCTCTCTCTCTTCTCTCTCTCTCTCTCGTCTCTCTCTCTCTCTCTCTCTCTCTCTCTCTCTCTCTGAGAATTTTTTTTTTACCAGTTCTTAAAACATGATGTTTATAAAAAGTCTAAAAAGTCTGTAACAAGAAAATTTAAGAACAGCTTCCCTTCCCCCCCCCCCCCCCCAGCATTTCTGGGTAGCACTTTCTCTATCCTCTTCCTTAAGCGCAGAAGAGGATTGGCCATTTCTTTCTTTCTCCGACGAAATTTGCGATGCAAATCAGTAATTTGGGAGGCCGTATCTCGCCCGTTCTCTGACCAAAAAAGAAAAATGAAACCATTTTGAAGGCACACGCGACCGCAGTTTCCTATGAATCCAAATTAAACGACTGTCTTTATGCGGACGCAGAATTGGGACGGGTTTCCGGTAACCGGAATAAACTATTTTTCAGGAATAGCGAATGAAACGACTTCAGGATAAGTGATTTTTTGGGGGGGGGAATTTCCATTATCAAGAATTATCCCCCTTCTTTGTTTATTTCCGTTATGTTCCTGGTGAGTGGATTCTCAGCCAATTCTAATTACATGGCTGTCCCTTTGCTTTTATATATGGATTTTATTTTATTCTTAATTTACAGCAAAAAAAAAAATTTGCTACTTAATTGGGGGAGGATGTTTTCTATAAGTTAAGGATATCTTAGCTTATGGTGGGATCCGAATCACATTATATTGAGAAATTAATTTCTAATCACCAGGAACAAATTCCACGGTGGCAGAGCGGGGAATCGAACTCTGGACTACCGAATCGGTAGGCGAGCACGTAAACCCTAAACGGATGAATGTCTTTTGGCAAAACGGGCCTAACATAGTTGTTAGCTCAAACCTCTCTATTTGAGTACCTCTATTTGAGTAGCTATCGGTAAATATCAGAAAGCATGGAAAACCAGTTTTTTGTTTTTTTTTTATTACTGAGCGTTTACCTTAGAGAACTGAAACCTTATTTCGCAGAACATTCTCCAGTAGCAAGTCAGACTAATTTCATGCAGTTCCCAAGGGCCTATGGTGACTGACATTGAAGAGTTTTGCGCTCTCCGAGTACTTTTCTGTTACACCACTAAGAAGGTTTGTGGTAGCTAACAAAATGAGCAACTCGAAATGAATTTAAGTGAATTCATTCCAACTGATGACTGCGGCAAGTTAAGTTTTCTTTGCTTCTTGATTAAGATTTGGAGAATAAAATAAATATACCGGTATTACCATTTAAATATGACACTAGACGAACGACCACAATATTTTTAGTAACCAACTTTCAATAATAATAATAATAATAATAATAATAATAATAATAATAATAATAATAATAATAATAATAATAATAATAATAATAATAATAATAATAATAATAATAATAATAAGAAAAAAAGGGAGGAACTCAACGAGAAATACAAAGTACAAGAGAGGGGACTAAACAACACAATAGAAGATGTAAAACAGAGGCTTAAGGCCAAAGCACACAAGATCCAACGGTACATGAACAGGAATAAGGGATACCAACAGAACCAACCAGAAAAGACTATACAGCCAACTAAGAGGGGAAGACAACCACCCAGAAATTCCTGAAGCCGAATCAAGTAAGAGACTCTGGGAAAACATATGGAGCAATCCGGTATCACACAACAAACATGCAACATGGCTCCAGGAAGTCAAGGAAGAAGAAACAGGGAGAATAAAACAAAGATTCACAGACATCACGACAGACACAGTCAGACACCAACTAAAGAAAATGCCAAACTGGAAAGCCCCAGGTCCCGATGAAGTCCATGGATACTGGCTCAAAAACTTCAAGGCCCTACACCCACGAATAGCAGAACAACTCCAGCATTGTATCTCAAATCACCAAGCACCCAAATGGATGACCACAGGAAGAACATCCTTAGTACAAAAAGACAAGAGTAAGGGAAATATAGCCAGTAACTACAGGCCTATCACCTGCTACCAATAATGTGGAAGTTACTAACAGGTATCATCAGTGAAAGGCTATACAACTACCTAGAGGAGACAAACACCATCCCCAACCAACAGAAAGGCTGCAGAAGGAAGTGTAGGGGCACAAAAGACCAGCTCCTGATAGACAAAATGGTAATGAAGAACAGTAGGAGAAGGAAAACCAACCTAAGCATGGCATGGATAGACTATAAGAAAGCCTTCGACATGATACCACACACATGGCTAATAGAATGCCTGAAAATATATGGGGCAGAGGAAAATACCATCAGCTTCCTCAAAAATACAATGCGCAACTGGAATACTACATACTTACAAGCTCTGGAAAAAGACTAGCAGAGGTTAATATCAGGAGAGGGATCTTCCAGGGCGACTCACTGTCCCCACTACTCTTCGTAGTAGCCATGATTCCCATGACAAAAGTAACTACAGAAGATGGATGCCGGGTACCAACTCAAGAAAAGAGGCAACAAAATCAACCATCTGATGTTCATGGACGACATCAAGCTGTATGGTAAGAGCATCAAGGAAATAGATACCCTAATCCAGACTGTAAGGATTGTATCTGGAGACATCAGGATGGAGTTTGGAATAGAAAAATGCGCCTTAGTCAACATACAAAAAGGCAAAGTAACGAGAACTGAAGGGATAAAGTACCAGATGGGAGCAACATCAAACACATAGATGAGACAGGATACAAATACCTGGGAATAATGGAAGGAGGAGATATAAAACACCAAGAGATGAAGGACACGATCAGGAAAGAATATATGCAGAGACTCAAGGCGATACTCAAGTCAAAACTCAACGCCGGAAATATGATAAAAGCCATAAACACATGGGCAGTGCCAGTAATCAGATACAGCGCAGGAATAGTGGGATGGACGAAGGCAGAACTCTGCAGCATAGATCAGAAAACCAGGAAACAAATGACAATACACAAAGCACTACACCCAAGAGCAAATACGGACAGACTATACATAACACGAAAGGAAGGAGGGAGAGGACTACTAAGTATAGAGGACTGCGTCAACATCGAAAACAGAGCACTGGGGCAATATCTGAAAACCAGTGAAGACGAGTGGCTAAAGAGTGCATGGGAAGAAGAACTAATAAAAGTAGATGAAGACCCAGAAATATACAGAGACAGGAGAAAGACAGAAAGAACAGAGGACTGGCACAACAAACCAATGCACGGACAATACATGAGACAGACTAAAGAACTAGCCAGCGATGACAATTGGCAATGGCTACAGAGGGGAGAGCTAAAGAAGGAAACTGAAGGAATGATAACAGCGGCACAAGATCAGGCCCTAAGAACCAGATATGTTCAAAGTATGATAGACGGAAATAACATCTCTCCCATATGTAGGAAGTGCAATACGAAAAATGAAACCATAAACCACATAGCAAGTGAATGCCCGGCACTTGCACAGAACCAGTACAAAAAGAGGCATGATTCAGTGGCAAAAGCCCTCCACTGGAGCCTGTGCAAGAAACATCAGCTACCTTGCAGTAATAAGTGGTACGAGCACCAACCTGAGGGAGTGATAGAAAACGATAAAGCAAAGATCCTCTGGGACTATGGTATCAGAACGGATAGGGTGATACGTGCAAACAGACCAGACGTGACGTTGATTGACAAAGTCAAGAAGAAAGTATCACTCATTGATGTCGCAATACCATGGGACACCAGAGTTGAAGAGAAAGAGAGGGAAAAAATGGATAAGTATCAAGATCTGAAAATAGAAATAAGAAGGATATGGGATATGCCAGTGGAAATCGTACCCATAATCATAGGAGCACTAGGCACGATCCCAAGATCCCTGAAAAGGAATCTGGAAAAACTAGAGGCTGAAGTAGCTCCGGGCCTCATGCAGAAGAGTGTGATCCTAGAAACGGCACACATAGTAAGAAAAGTGATGGACTCCTAAGGAGGCAGGATGCAACACGGAATCCCACACTATAAATACCACCCAGTCGAATTGAAGGACTGTGATAGAGCAAAAAAAAAAAAAAAAAAAAAAATAATAATAATAATAATAATAATTTCTTAACATTATTGCTGAGTTTTGCTTTTTAACCCATAGCTGGACCCTACCCCATCAGGGATAAGTACCCATTTATAGCTGAGTAGACTGAGGAAATTATGGTAAAGATCCTTTCCCAAGGAATCAACGCCGAGGAGAGCGGTAACCCATCCAACGACTGACCAGCCCCAATGTTGCTTAACCAGTCCATTGACGACCTAACCCACTCTGCCACGGCGCCACACTACAGAAGATGGATGCCGGGTACCAACTCAAGAAAAGAGGCAACAGAATCAACCATCTGATGTTCATGGACGACATCAAGCTGTATGGCAAGAGCATTAAGGAAATAGATACCCTAATCCAGACTGTAAGGATTGTATCTGGGGACATCAGGATGGAGTTTGGAATAGAAAAATGCGCCTTAGTCAACATACAAAAAGGCAAAGTAACGAGAGAACTGAAGGGATAAAGCTACCAGATGGGAGCAACATCAAACACATGGTTGAGACTGGATGCAAATACCTGGGAATAATAGAAGGAGGGGATATAAAACACCAAGAGATGAAGGACACGATCAGGAAAGAATATATGCAGACGCAAGTCAAAACTCAACGCCGGAAATATGATAAAAGCCATAAACACATGGGCAGTGCCAGTAATCAGATACAGCGCAGGAATAGTGGGATGGACGAAGGCAGAACTCTGCAGCATAGATCAGAAAACCAGGAAACAAATGACAATACACAAAGCACTACACCCAAGAGCAAATACGGACAGACTATACATAACACGAAAGGAAGGAGGGAGAGGACTACTAAGTATAGAGGACTGCGTCAACATCGAAAACAGAGCACTGGGGCAATATCTGAAAACCAGTGAAGACGAGTGGCTAAAGAGTGCATGGGAAGAAGGACTAATAAAAGTAGATGAAGACCCAGAAATATACAGACAGGAGAATGACAGACAGAACAGAGGACTGGCACAACAAACCAATGCACGGACAATACATAAGACTAGCCAGCAATGACACATGGCAATGGCTACAGAGAGGAGAGCTAAAGAAGGAAACTGAAGGAAGGATAATAGCGGCACAAGATCAGGCCTTTAAGAACCAGATATGTTCAAAGAACGATAGACGGAAATAACATCTCTCCCATATGTAGGAAGTGCAATAAGAAAAATGAAACCATAAACCACATAGCAAGCGAATGCCCGGCACTTGCACAGAACCAGTACAAAACGAGGCATGATTCAGTGGCAAAAGCCCTCCACTGGAGCCTGTGCAAGAAACATCAGCTACCTTGCAGTAATAAGTGGTACGAGCACCAACCTGAGGGAGTGATAGAAAAGATCAGGCAAAGATCCTCTGGGACTATGATATCAGAACGGATTGGGTGATACGTGCAAATAGACCAAACGTGACGTTGATTGACAAAGTCAAGAAGAAAGTATCACTCATTGATGTCGCAATACCATGGGACACCAGAGTTGAAGAGAAAGAGAGGGAAAAAAAAAACAAAAAAAAATGGATAAGTATCAAGATCTGAAAATAGAAATAAGAAGGATATGGGATATGCCAGTGGAAATTGTTCCATAATCATAGGAGCAATTAGCACGATCCCAAGATCCCTGAAAAGGAATCTAGAAAAACTAGAGGCTGAAGTAGCTCCAGGACTCATGCAGAAGAGTGTGATCCTAGAAACGTTGCACATAGTAAGAAAAGGGATGGACTCCTAAGGAGGCAGGATGCAACCAGGAAACCCCACACAATAAATACCACCCAGTCGAATTGGAGGACTGTGATAGAGCAAAAAAAAAAAAATAAATAAATAAAATTAATGATAATAATAATAATAATTTTGCATCCACCGATCTGAGTCCATCCATTCAGTACTACGTTTCTTTGCCAGAGATATGCTCTCTGTAGAGCTTCTCAGCTTATCTATCACTATAATGTGTTTTCCTTTCACGTTTACTTTGATACTGAAAGGTAAGCTGTACCCCTGCGACGGACAGGAGGCGCTAATTCAAGTTCAAAGCAATTGTCATATGAGATATGCCATTTGATAAAACATTTGGCTGAACTTAAGTTGCAGTTTTTTTCCATTGACTTCATATTGACCATATTTAATAACAAATTATCAAGGCATGAAATCTTGACGATTTAGCTTTAATATTTCTGCCACTAATTCATAATCCATAACTAGGTGATTTAGGTCTTCGGCCAGTAAATTGGGGCTTCACATTCTCCCTCAGGAATTGATCCGGTAAGTGAGGATCCTGAACTAAGGTGTTGATGCTCACGTTAACATATCGAGATCAAGAATTGAAGTTGTCATACGGTATATAAATTATTCGAGCTACAAAAGTCCTTAAATATCTAATTCGCTCTACCTCGGAATTAATATATTTTCATATATGTAAACCGAAGGGGAATTTTTTAGCTGATAATAATTTCGTCCTCTCTTGGGTTTCGAACCACCGCCCAGCGGACAGAAAAGTTATCAGGACGTCAGTGATGTAATCGATTCGGCTAACAATGACTCCAGAATAGGAAATATACGAAATTTCTGGCTTTAAGTTATGGCGCTGTAATGAGTTCTCTCTCTCTCTCTCTCTCTCTCTCTCTCTCTCTCTCTCTCTCTCTCTCTCTCTCTCTCGTCGACATATTTACACTTGGGAATATTCGGCTTTTCTGCCAGTTTTCTTCTCGAAACGTCGACGCATCAACAGTTAAAGACTAAAATATCATCCTGCTGACAGTGATGCTGCTATCTTGTCTGAAGGCATGCTATCAGCCCGTACATGTCATCCCTATTAAGTCTGGTTTTGCGTGTGAGACGTTGCTAAGACCAAAAAGTAATTATTGCTAGATATTGTTCGAGGATGCTACAGGTAAACAAATATCGATGACTTAAATGTCAGCTTAATGTGCCACAAGGTAGACTTGAATGCTGCTGTTTTAGTCGGTGAATTTGATACCCTGCTGATAATCATTTTGTGGAGTTATATCAAGCGGTTAATTTTATGGAAGTTGTCCGTGCAAGTGATTCATCCATGATTATTTAAGTGATCTTATGAAATTATAATTCTCGGAAGTGGGGTTATTTATTAGGAAGTAGGAAATTATGTATATATATATATATATATATATATATATATATATATATATATATATATATGAATAACTTGATCACGAAGTATATAAAACGTGATGCTATGTATAAATAAAGGTTCCACGAAGGAAAAAAATGAAAAAGCTTGGCTATCTCGCTTTTTCATTTTTTCCTTCGTGGCAAAAAACCTTTATATATATATATATATATATATATATATATATATATATATATATATATGTATGTATATATTTATATATACATACATATTTATAATATAATATATATATATATATATATATATATATATATATATATATATATATATATATATAACTTCCTGCTTCGTAACTAATAACGCTTCTACCGAGAATTAAAATATAATGTCATAACTATCACTTATTTGTACTCGCAAAATATAAGTGTATTTGTTTAGGATAATCTGTGAGCTCACAAAAAAACAAATAGATAGAGAGTAGTGGCCCCTGGTAAACGCAGCAGAATAGTGCATACCGCAAGTGAGGTCGCAGGTGTCATGAAGAATCCTGCGAGGAATATAATCAAAGGAGGTTGGCATAAACGGCGCATTACTTGAAGTTAGAGCCGACGTTTGGTAATGTTTTAGTGTCGGTTTATGAGGTAGTTAAGACTGTATGGATCATTTGTATGGGGAAGAGGGTTCATCTTGCATTTGGCTGTAATAGAATGTAAGTGGAAATGGCTGCTGTCTGTTCTCATTTCTTTGGCAAACCCTCCCTTCGGGAAAATCACAGCCGTACACTCGTGCTTACGCACAGACACACATAAATGCACACACCCACACACACACATGTATCACCTTCGATTACGGACAGCCGTTGTCAGAATCACAAGTGACACTTGCCAAGACGGTGAACATCATAGTCAACGTGACAAAGATGTTTTGGTCTGGTGGAACCGGCATCTTTGGCACCACGTGGCACCTATCGTCTGAGACGCGAAGAAAGCACGAGTGCCACATCCCAAACTCGAGACCAACATATCTCAAAATTAAACGGCGTGAAGGAGAGAGATAGAGAGAGACGGAGAGAGAGAGAGAGAGACCGGAGAGAGATAAGATGTTGGCTTTCAAGTTCCTCAGTTCCGTATTGGATGTCCACAGCTTGTTCTCCATGAAAAGTCATGGCAATTTGTTGAATTGTTGTAGGGACCTTTCTGCGTCATTTTAGTAATTGCGAATTCATTTAAAAAAACAGGTATTGTATACTAGTATGTCCTTTTTATGACTCTTACATTCGTTGTATTAGTTAGCATTCGTTAGTATGTCTGTATAATAGTCATTGACATATTTTTCTATTTAAAATAAATGTATATTGTCAGTAACCTAGATGTGTAATATGAATTACAAGTATCACTACTAAAATAATGAATAGCGGGAAACAGCAATTATAGGAAGTGTGAAATATATTTCATTATAGGAAGAAATAGAACAGTTGACAAAAGGCTGCGGTTGTAATGGGATTCGATCCTCTTGGCAGACTTAAACTGTGGAGGAAGCCTGAAGGCCAAGCGGGCGGCGGAAGGGGGCAGGCGGGAGGGACCCCGGGAGTGGTGTGAGTGTGCGCGTGAGTGCGTGCGTGCGTCTGTGAATGGTAGTTGGCACTTGTTTCGTCTTAGCGTGGCACGGTGCCTGGTGCTGACAGACTGTATGACGCCACTACTCTTGCTTTGATAAGCTTGTGATTCCTCTCCTTAGACTTTTTCTTTCTTTCTTTTTTTTTTTGCCACTTGCGGCTGACTGAAAGGGATATTTCATGTGAAGACGATGATCTTTTGGAGTTTGTACTTATTGAAATTTGCGTTTCTGTTAACTTTTATTTAGAGCATTAACAAAAAAAATTTCCATCACAATGCTGTGCAAATTCATTATACGTGTCGGTATTAAGAGCATTTAGTTAATGACATCGCAAGTGTTCTTATTGCTGCACGTATGTTGGAAGGGACTCGCGTATTTTTTATGTTGGTTGAAATTCAGCCAGACTATCTCACCTATCCTTAATTCTATCAGGCAGTGCGTTGTTATGAATTTGATCTTTCAGTGTGAACTACGGTAGCGTGGCCGAGTGGTCTAAGGCGCTGGATTTAGGCTCCAGTCTCTCAGGAGGCGTGGGTTCGAATCCCACCGCTGCCATAAGTTTTTTTTATCCGGAAAGATAATGGATAATCTATTGTATGTAGGCTTTTATACTTGACGTAACTTACATATGTTGCTCCTTCCGGTTTTCAACATTTTAGGTCATCAGTAAAATTAGTTTCCAAAATTTTTTTTCACAAATCTTTCAGTATTGATATTACCCATTTATAATGTGGCAACAACTACTTTTGGAAAATTATAGTTAAGCAAAGTATCATCATAGGTTATATTTTAATCGCCACATTCTTATATCTTGCGGCAAATGAGACCCTCCCCAAAAAGAACTGGCCTCATAGCAGAGCGAGCCAACTAACTATTAAGATGGTGCCAGTTCATTTGATTGAGTCTATGATGCAAATAAGGCGATGTACCGAAAGAATAACAATCTGTTTACATTAGAACACTGTATTTATGATATGTGTCACGCCTTCATTTCCCAGTCAGCTTCTCTTGCACTGATTGATGTAGGTTTCTTATATTGCTGTTACTTCATTTCTTTCAATCTGTTCGCCCTTTGATCTCTGCTTACTGCTAATTAATTGGAACAAGCTTTATTGACAATATTACTTTTATTATATACAGGTAATCACAATATCACGGGAAATCGAGCATATATTTAATGACCCACTGCGGAAAAAAACTGTTCATTCCCTATACTTGAGGAAGTCTTTTCCTCAAGCTATCCTAATTCTTTGTTCGTGTAAATGCCTGTACACTTTAGAAAAATCAAATAAAACATTATTTATTGTGACTGATGTATTAACGTTTGCTATTAATGATTTCTTGTAGTCACTAGTACTTTTTGTTTTCTTTATGGCTAACATATTTTTTTAAATTATAGTACATTTAATCTAATCTGTGTTATGCTTTTGTACTTGATGCTCTTTCATCTTCAGGTGGTGGTAGCCATTTGATTAACGCAGTTGTCAAATGTATGCTGTAGCTTGCTTGTTAACTCCTACTAAATACAGTAAAGATATGGGTATCATTGCTCCATCTAAGAGCCAAGGCCTACTTATAAATAATCCGTACCATACAGTTCCATCTGCTTCCTCAGTTAGAAGACCTGTCACCAAGGACGTGGAAGACATTCTGGAATGCTGCAAAGGACATAGGTGACAGAGTAGTGGTCCAAGTAGTGTTTATCACAGAACTGATAATAAGAAAAATGCAAGGAACTTGCTAGCACATCAATAGAACTTTGCAGCCAAAGCCTGTTGACCCCCAGCCCGAAAGGCTTACTTCTGCAACCAAATGAACACATGCATTCACAGTGTTAAAGAAACTGAAAAATGCTGAATGTTCGGAGGAAGATAAGTGCACAAAGACAACAACAAAAGCACCTTTTACCTGTCCAGAAGAAAGTGCAAGTAAACAGTCTTGGAGAAGCGGAGAGAAAGATAGATGAGAGATTGCTGCCCAAACTCTGACACAATGTAGAAGTTGTTACACATGAAAGGTTCCCTGAGCTGACAGCACATTAGAACATAAAAGGATTTCGTTTTACCACGAACTCGCTGCAGAGAGATTATCTTCAAAATATGAAGATGTCTGAATCTCGCTAATATGGTTGGTCTCCTGACATAGTAAAAAGATATTTGAAAAACGATTTTGGAATGGTGCAAGCAACTACATAATTTGCCATCTGAATATAAGTATTGCCAAGTGATTTGGAGAAAGGTTTTTCTATTGGGATCGACACAGGGCTCAGTGAGAAAGTATAATAAGAAAATACTGAGAAAGGTAACTTGTGGATAAACGTACGACTTCTCATCCTGAAGAATTCATAGTAAATAATACACCACACGTTGCAGATGATTGTATATTGAAAAGAGTGTTTATCATGTTTCGTTCTTTATCGGAAAAACGCCGATATAAAAAGAAAGCAGTGATGACATAGGAACATAACTCGATAAAATATTATCTTATCTACGTCAACATGCTGGCCTGGATAATGTCACCCCAACACTAGAAAATGATAAATATAAGTGAAAGTTTCTGATCAGTTTGATTGAAAAACATTTTCAGTCACAAGTAATCTATCAATGCGATGCAAATGGACATGAGAATTTATAAATAATCTGGCCTATCATCAACAGTAACAGAATCGTTAAAGAAGAATTTGGTGCGTTGAAGAACAGATCTGCTCAGACGCAATGCAGCTTCAAAATGATACAAATCATGGGACCCAAAGTAATGGTTTCATGGAAAAAAAAAAAAACACCATTTGGACGCAATGCAAATAGAAGTGGGATTCAGCAAAGGGTTCAGACACCTGCAGTCCGAGACCCAAAGAGTTAAAAAAAGGTGGACAGTCTGTTGAATGGAAGTTCCCAACTAGAAGTCATAACAAATTTACCAAAATCACGAAGCAAATGATAAGGACTTGCACCAATGTCAGTTGATTTAAACTCCCATCTGTAGGAAAAAGAGAGCTATAAATAATCTCATAAGCTACACTTTGCCAGGCTGTCCGTAAAAATGCTTCAAAGTGATAGCATCTTGGTACCTACTTGCATTCCCTAAAGGTTGCTTTCAGCGTCGACATTTATTATGGCTGTTAGCGAAGAATAATTACCACACCAAGAGAAAGTTGTTGGATGCTGCCAGACGAAAACATAGATTAACTGCAATATTCGGTGTGCATACACTCTTAATCCATTATATTGCAATAGGCAATGAACTTTGATAGGCTGACTAAATAACTGTATTAACGCGAGAAATAATTATGTCAAGAATTGGAAACTACTTGGGAAAGAAGACAGGAATTCTGTCGGATTACCTTTAGAGCATGAACCGTTCATGTAGTTTGAACGTTTTTGGGAACAAGTGGCTACCGAATTATAGCATTGAAAGTGGTTTTGTGGCATCTTGCATTGTGTGTGTGTGTGTATGTGAGTATGTGTGTGCGTGTAATTCTTCAAGTCCTACAGTAGAATACAGCTGAACGACTTCATAAGGCTATTAAATATGCAGTGTTAATAACGGGGTTTTTCCTTTGTTAGATTCATAAGGTTTAAGTAAGTATCAGTTAAGTCAGCATTTAACCTTAATCAAATCTGCCATTTGCAATTATATGTGGATAACTCATTTTTTTTCACGAAGAATGGCACATGCAAGACAATAGTACAATTACCTGGTATTGCTGTTCCCTAATTTAAGTTATCTTGTCTTTCTTCTACATAATGTATTTCATTAGAAATCTCTCTACTTAGGAAGCAAAAATATTTATGGGGGATGATTATCATAGTCATTTGACCAAGAAAATACCTGGAGATATTCTAAATATTTTTCACATCATGGTTCTGCCAGAAGAATTGACTTTCACCGTTTATAATGGTAAACTTGATTCTTAGAGTAAGAGTTATATTAAGCACAGAAAACGTATAATACCAAGGAAAGTAAATGATGTGTGAAGTGAAATGATGAAGTTGACATATTTTATCACCTTTGAAATAAGAGGGAGCAGTTGTCGTGATATGCTGACATTTCTGTTACGCTGTATGCATATATCAGCGACTTCGCATAATTTTCAAAAAGGTATAATGTATATATACGAAAATTCATGGGCAGTGTGTATATTTAAGAGGGATATTTGTGTTCAAAAACGAAGTAAAACGTGAGTCGGTGATCTTAGAATGTAGTTTTCTGTGCCATTTTTTTTCTGTGAAGTTTACATTATTAAAACGGTTGTTTGAGTATTGGGAACACTATTCTGCATTAACAGAAATAGAGCCCAACGACTACAACTACTTTGCAATAACTCAATCTCTTATGTTTGAAAGAAAGCAAAACATATTTTTTTCAAAATTGACCCCTCCACAGTGGAAATAATAAATTGCATCGCAGTAATTGTAATCAATTTTAATTCTTTGTGACATTTTGACTTGAAATATACAACTTCTCTTATACCTGACGCCATTGAACTTTTGTTAGGTTTCGGGTGCTGCCAACTCTGAAAATAATGCCCTTATGAGATTTGACTCGTCGCCTTTTAATGCCATGCCGTTCATAGCTTGAATTTTTCCTGTCCATTATTGGTACTTCAGGCCTGATTTGAATGGTTGGAACGCTTCCAAGAGCAGGTGATGTGTTTTATTCCATTGTTACATTTGCTACGACCACTGGTGCTGAAGATATAGCAGTAAATAGTTGTAGCAGCAGTAGTAAAAGTGGTAGGTGTTATGTTAACTTATAAAATATCGAGAAGAAAATTATTTATGACAAAATTAACCGAACGGTCAACAGTAATAAGTTAATAATAAGTGTGAATGTAAGTATCAATAAAACTGACTTTAAAAAAAAAACAACAGCAACAGTCACAATGCTACTACAACTCTCCTCTGCCATGAATGTCAAGGAGACACCTTAGGTCGCTGAGAGAGAGAGATATGGATGGCTCTTGGCATCGCTGATAGCATCTGACGTCAAAGCTGCCGGTCAGTTGACTTCGCCGTGACGTCAAGGAAGGAGAGAGGGAGGCAGAGATGAATATGAAGAGCAGAAATGATTGTTTGTATTTCTCGAGTCACATAGACATATAAGAATGAATGTAGATTTAATATTGTGATTGTTATTTGGTTTACTGATTTTTTCAACATCTTGAATAAACCAGTGAAAAATGTGCCGAAGTTTCTTCGGCGCAATCGAGTTTTCTGTTTGGTGGTGGCCTCGACCCATGAAACTATGTTGGTACCTATGGCGCTGCCAGGAGTACGATCATGGGTAACATTAACCTTAAATAAAAAATAAAAACTACAAAGGCTAGAGGGCTGTAATTTGGTGTAATTTTTATTACTGTTTTTCTTTCTTATACCTTCTATTTAATGTTTATGATAATTATGATAACGATAATTTAAAATATGAATATTTGTATTTTTACTTATGGACTATATATCTTTAAAGTGTAGATACTTCGCAGTTTACAGAAACTGATATTGGTTTTATTATAGTGATTATACTCTGTTTTTTACCATCTGTCCATCCGCCTGTGGTGTTTTTGTATGGTAACACTGCGTCCCGGGCTTTAGATAGTTACGCTATGTGTAAGTTTTAGGTAAATAAAAGGATATCTGGGTGTACATTTGCAACTGAAAAGTGTTTTAATAATTTACTGTATGCGAATTACACCGTTAATATTCGAAAAAGGATATTATTATAATCGTTGAATGTAAGCTGAATGTAACTATCTAAAGCCCGGGACGCAGTGTTACCATACAAAAACACCACAGGCGGATGGGCAGATGAAAAAAAACAGAGTATAGTTCCTTTGCCTTTAATACCTATTACGTTTTTAGCTGGCACTTGGAAATTCATGTTTTATTTTATTTACATCGGAATTTCTGTTTTGTTTCCTAAGATTTACTTACTAAATGTCCAGTCGGACTATAATCCCGATAAATGGTAATAAAGATTTTGATCCTGGTTATTGCATTCCTGTAAAAGCTAATGTTTTCTTTCAATTTCAGGCGAGTGTTTGGAAAAATTAACTTAACAAGAAAGGACGACCATGGGATAAGAAGAAATGAGGAAGTGGTGAGTAGTAAAAGTTAAGTCTCTCTCTCTCTCTCTCTCTCTCTCTCTCTCTCTCTCTCTCTCTCTCTCTCTCTCTCTCTCTCTCTCTCTCTCTCTGCAAGTTTTCTATGAAATTTGCTTCATAAGTTAAAACTCACAGTTCCCATGTACCCATCAATTCTTTTAGAGGTCAGGCGGGAAGGGAAATTTTCAGACATATGTTACGAATAAATATACGGCTATTACACTGGATGTCGTTAGAGCAAAAAGTCGTTTTTAATGGAAGAAATTGATGGTGATTGGGATGTAATGAGAAGAAAATGGTTAGAACTCCTGTTTGAACCTGCAGGATTAGTAGAGGCTAGGATTTTGAAGGATTGTCAAGAGAGAGAGAGAGAGAGAGAGAGAGAGAGAGAGAGAGAGAGAGAGAGAGAGAGAGAGAGAGAGAGATTAGATACCGCAAGGAACAGTTGCCCTAAAAGCTGCAATGCCATAATGATGAAAGGTCAGGACACGGTTGTATTAGAGTTGACAGAAAGAAGGTTTGCGGAATTCACTAAGTTACTGTAGGCAATTATGAGTTAAGGAAGCAGTTATCCAAGTTGGTTTATCGGTTTGTGATCCCCATCAATAACTAGATATATCAGTCTGACTCTAGTAGTAACCCAAAATGTTATACAAGGTTGAAATGTGAAGAAAAAGTAAATACTCTGATTAAGAAATGAAGAGGTAGAAAATTAGAGAGGTGATTCATTTGATTGTCATTGTGTTATTTAACCCAAGAAGAAGAAGTGGCATAACGAAAGTAGCTCTTTAAAGTGTCAAGTTTTAGCTTAGAATTAAATGAATTTGGAAAGTAGGCTGTCCTCTGTTTTAGCAGGAATTCTAAAGTCAAAATGAACAATGTAGACAGTGAAAGAAAATTACTAATTAGACAAACAAAATTGTCTGTCCGTGTACCCTAAGCATATAATAAATGAGTTACTTATGAGAAATTGGATTAGAATTGTTGTTTATTACGAAATAAATAAATAAAAAGATGAGTATATAGAGTCAGACAAATAAAAGGATAGAGAATATTGCAAGAGAATATCTGTTGCTAATAAAAATGATTTCCTGTGGACTTGCATACCACCGGTTTGGAGTTCAAATTGTTATTAGTTTTATGAGTTTAATTATTTAACAAATTTTTATTACAAATTCAGTTATATTTATTTATTTCTTCACTCAAGTGTTATATTCCAGTTTTTTAAAAATTACCTAGTGTGATACAGAAGTTGACATTTTACTTACAGTTTAGGCGAATCGCGAGACTTGGATGTTTTAGGATATTTCTTCGTTATTTTTTTCAGGTTCAAAAAAATAGTGACCAGCAATTGAATGTCCTTAGAAGTATTGATACTTTATTAGTGACTGAATGTATGGAATGTTTTAAACCATTTAATCTATTTTGGCCTTTGAATTCATTCTACACTTTAAGAATAATAGAAAATCTGAAGTAATAGGAATATTGTATTTTTATTGAATTAATTTTTTTGTTCTTGTCTATTATTGAAGGGCGGAGTCAATGACATGGCTATTGCAACGGCCGTTTATGGGTTGTGATACGTGTTTATTAGCGTCTCAAATAATATGTAAATCAGACAGAGTTTTAACATTGTACAACACAGAGGGCCACGTTTTTACTACAATAATTTTTATCATTATTGTTTTCTTCCCCGATTTAAAAGGAAAAAAAATGAAAAAAGTCGGAATTAAGAGAAAGTAAGAAGAAAGATAAAAGGTGAAAGCAAAAACAAATGGACCAGTTTTTGTTCCCTCCTGCTGACCTAATTAGCTTTTATCCGAACTCGGCTTCCGTGAAATGAGCACCCCTCTGTGGGGCTTTTCACCTCCGTGGGGTTAGTTTTTCCCAAGTTTTTCGTCGCGAAATTAGTTTTGTCTTAGGATGCTGGTAGTTTTAGCCGCGTAAATTTTCCTTCTCTCTCTCTCTCTCTCTCTCTCTCTCTCTCTCTCTCTCTCTCTCTCTCTCTCTCGATCGATCGATCGAAGATCATATACGATGTAATTAAATTTATGTGACACTTCTCTTTTCATTTCACCCTTCGAGAATGTCTTGTTATTATATATCAATAAGTTTCGAGTTTCTCATCAGTATGATTACATTAGGTAGCAGGGGTGCAGCTTTTTTATTTTTTTAAGCATTATTTATTTGCGGACTCTCTCTCTCTCTCTCTCTCTCTCTCTCTCTTTCTCTCTCTCTCTCTCTCATAGTAGTTTCTTCAAAAGCAGTCATTTACTGTTTCAATCTCTTTTGAGCCTTTTTAACTTAGTTGTTGAATTACGTACGTCCATGATTGTCAGCCGACTGCTTGGTACCTCATTTTATTACAAAGCGACTTCTAAGTTTCTTCTTATTATATTGGTGAAACCGTTCACCAATTAATTATCAGACATTCTCCAATAGTGACGCATTTCTTCCTAAATTAACTTAAAGATTGAAAAATGTCCTCTCTCTCTCTCTCTCTCTCTCTCTCTCCTGCTCTCCCTTCTCTCTCTCTCTCTCTCTCTCTCTCTCTCTCTCTCTCTCTCTCTCTCTTATGATTACATTTTCTTTTCTCAGACCTTTTACAAAGAGAGAAATATTTTTAACTTCGAGATAGCAAAGACATTTCAATTTCCTTTGCACCCTGACCTTGTGGTAAACGCATTTGGCTCTGGTCGTAGGTGTACAACTGTGTTCTTTATCTCTCAGCCTCTGGAAAAAAAAAACATGGCACTGTTGGAATTTCCGTGGCCGTTTGTTTATAGTGTGCTTTTTTATTTGTTTTCATTCTCTCACTCATTTATTTATGAATACATGTGTTCTCATATGTGTTAGATAATAAATTGATATTATTTTGTATTATGTTTTCGAATCTTCGTTAATTTATTTCCTTGGCTTGGAGGTATATCTAAAGATTATTATTATTATTATTATTATTATTATTATTATTATTATTATTATTATTATTATTATTATTATTATTATTATTATTATTATTATTATTGGAGAAACATTCCATAGTTATGTAAATGTACATATATTTAAATTTAAAAACAGCAAGGATAGCTTTCGGGAATCTGTTCGGCTCCCCTTATCAATTGATATGGGGAACCGAACATGTACATTTACATAACGGTGTATTTGTTTCTCCATTTGAAGACTCGTGCTACTATGAGGATTTTATTATTATATTATTATTATTATTATTATTATTATTATTATTATTATTATTGGAGAAACAATTCCATAGTTATGTAAATGTACATATATTTAAATTTAAAAACAGCAAGGATAGCTTTCGGGAATCTGTTCGGTTCCCCTTATCAATTGATATGGGGAACCGAACATGTACATTTACATAACGGTGTATTTGTTTCTCCATTTGAAGACTCGTGCTACTATGAGGATTTTATTATTATTATTATTTTTATTATTATTATTATTATTATTACTATTATTATTATTATTATTATTATTTGAACAAAGCTGCGCCCTACTCCTCGTATCATTATTCGTACCAATGATCTGTACTTTTTTGAGAAATATGAATATCCGTATTGGTCACATTCGTTTTCTTCGTATTCCTGTATGGTAGAAATAAAGCCGAAATTCGAACCTCAGTAGAATCATGATAATTA
>NC_087200.1:3986316-3993816 GCF_015104395.2 Macrobrachium nipponense | reverse complement strand
CTTATCACTGGCCCCCGTAAAGTAAAATTATAGCTTAGTTTGATTTGAACAGATTGTAGGCAGTAATAGGCAAAGTTAGAGCGACGTTGCTTTAGACACGCGAGAGAGAGAGAGAGAGATACAATGAGGTAGACAGAAGAACAGAGTAAATTCTTATCACTTTGGGTCTTCCATTACATTTTCTGAGGAAGCAGAAGGTGAATAATTGCTCATTAAAAGTTCATGGAATATTAATTTAAACATTAATATTTTTTCCCAGAATCGAATTGCCAAATTTTTCGTTCTAAAGTTGACATTATTTTCGTATATTTACCAGTATACTAATCTCAAATTGTATTTATCAATTTAGCCAACGGATTAAGTAAAACTCATGGCTTTTCCCTTGCCTTAGGTGAATCACAGAATACGAAAAAGTAAAACATAAAAATTCGTAAGTACAGTTATGCGATGGCTTAAAAACCGACCACCTGCTGTCCTAATGAACCCTGGTCTGAAAAGACGGAAAAACAAAGTAATGGAGAAGAGCAAAGCCATCTCCCGAAAGAAGCGATAGGATCCGCTTTTTGGAAGAAGGATGATCGTTGGAATCAAGTAATATGTAGTTTGTGTCTGCTCGGCAAGTGAAGTCAGTTTCTAATTGAAAGGTAACTGGTTACCTTTTAATACACTCAAGGGTCATTGGTCAGCCTTTTATTCTTCACTGTTGGTTACTTTGTACAATTATTGTATTAAGTCTATAAGGCAAAGATGATGGGGATTAAGAGTAGTTAGAGTGGCCGGACAGCTAGATAAAGAGAACTCGAATATAAATGAGATGAAGCAAGCACTAGGCCCTAAATGTGAAACTTGGAGATAAAACCTTCAATTGCACTTAGAAATATTTAGACAGGCTACAGGGGAAGAAAGAAAATGGAAATGGAAAAAAAAGTAAAAGACTTAAAAGTGGTTGCATATTGGGGCTAAAGGGATGCTACAAATAAACTTAAGTAATCCCAACGGTGCACAAAGTGAGGACACTGTTGCAAAATAGTATCAGCCTAAAGCTGTTGTTCACAGCTAACTTGGCTTTACTTGTATTTTGCTAGTAAATTTTCATAAAAGATTTTTCCTTTTTCATTCATTTTTATTGGGTTACAGACGTATTTCATATGCAGTTCTCAGTATTCCATTTACAGGCAATATGGTGTTTCAGGTAAATGTGCTTACTATACCATTTTAGTTGACTTTTTTCTAGTATTAGAATGTTGAATTTCTTTCCCGGTTTTTAAAGAATTGTATTGAATGCTTGTTGGTGAAAATCAATCTTCTGTAATCAGTCTTGAATAAGATGGGCAGATGTGACAGTTGCGATGTTTATGTAGGAGTTAGACGTGATGATGATAAGACTAATGTCCAAATGTATGTCACTGTGCGGATGGAACCTCGGCTCACTAAAAAATATATTTTTTTTTTCATTCCTCAACTGGAATTTATGTCATAGAAGCCTGTCCTTATATTTCTTGCTTCTGCCTTCCATTGTGTCATGAAACGTCAAATGCATCACCTCTCCTTTCCGGCATCCCAGGGCCTTTCACGCTTCCCCAAAATCTTTGCGGGCTCCTCGTAGTAGCCGCCTCTCTCCTGCAGACTGTCTGTCATTCGTCCCCTGAGGGAGTCTTGGGAGGCACCGAGTCAAAGCCTTTTCTCTTTTCGTTATTCACGCGACTGCCTCATTGTCTTCCGGGGAGTAATTAGACTTTTTTTCTTTTTCCGCACTGGGCTGGTGGAAGGTCACGGAGGTTGAGAGAGAGAGAGAGAGAGAGAGAGAGAGAGAGAGAGGCAGGCTGATTGGAGGGATTCAACTGTAGTGATGATAACGAATGCTAAAAAGTGGTTATAATCATGCTACCTAAAGAGAGAGAGAGAGAGAGAGAGAGAGAGAGAGAGAGAGAGAGATTCAACTGAAATGATCTAAAAAGTGGGTAGAATCATGCTGCCGAAGAGAGAGAGAGAGAGAGAGAGAGAGAGACGGACGGTATAGCCAAACTACAGTAGAAAAAGAGAAAATGAAAATGGTGGGTGACAGGAGAGAGAGAGAGAGAAAGAAGGGGACACTAACTTGAGAGAACGAGTGAGAGAGAGAGAGAGTGAGAGAGAGAGAGAGAGTACATCTTACTGCCTAACTGGAATTAAAACTGGCACTTTGGAAGGACTGAGTTAATTAAAGCGAGGTGTCTAAATAAGACTTAAAAATGTAGCGCACAGCGAGACGCTGAGGGAGAGAGACGGACCCTCATATGAGGCCGCCTTTTTTGAGGGCTTGGTGTCAGCGGGCGTGAAATGAAGAGATTTGGGATGTAAATGGAGGCTTTTTCCCCTCTTATTATCATTACGGCTAGGCGAGTGTTTTGAGTATATATATATATATATATATATATATATATATATATATATATATATATATATATATATATATATATATATATACATATAATATATATATATATATATATATATATATAGATATATGTATGTATATATATATATATATATATATATATATATATGTATATATATATATTCAAAATTTAGCTCTTCACAAATTTCCTTTTCTTTCATAAGTTGATGCTACTTTCTTGCCATAGATTCTTATAACTAAAGGGATTCTAGTATTATTATTTCATAAACACACTGTCATAAATTCAGTGCTCATGTTCTAATCATAATCATCTCTCTCTCTCTCTCTCTCTCTCTCTCTCTCTCTTTCTCCTCTCTCGTCTCTCTCTCAAATCTACATTCATCCAGAGCTCTAAGGATCAGACAGCCGTCATTTCGGCCTTACCGTTGGACCTGAGCCAAGTTTGGAAAAATTGGAAAACACTTGTGGATTTCTCTGTTGTTTTAATGTTGATGTTTGTAAATGTTATTTTGATATAACATGATTAAAAGAAAATCATTTGGGGATTTTTGTTCAGCCACTGCTAAGTTATTTGCTAATTTTTTTTTTTTTAGGTTTTTTAGGACCTGTTAATGACGTTTGAAAGTTTATATAGATTTACTTATAATCGTCTGATAATTTATATTATTCCTAGGTTTTTATTATGTCGCCTGGACTTTTTGTCTGAAATGCATAATCTGCGTCTCTGATGACGTTTACTTACGCCACTGCTGGAGGTGTATAGTATTTGTAGCTCAGCATGAATTTTGCCTGTGGGTATCTGTATTTTTTCGAATCCTAGAGCCTAACGATGTGTCTTTTGACAATCACTTACCATCCTTCAATGAACGCTTCCTTATGTGTTAGGGGCCAAAAAGTAAGCAACTCACCAGGTATAAATATATATATATATATATATATATATATATATATATATATATATATATATATATATATATATATATATATATATACACACGCCTAGTGAGGCCAAAAAGTAAGCAACTCACCAGTATGTATATATATATATATATATATATATATATATATATATATATACATATATATATATATATATATATATATACCAGGTGTGGCCAAAAAGTAAGCAACTCACCAGGTATATATATATATATACCTCTTTACTTCTTGTTAATCGGAAAAACTGTAAGGCAGTCAAGTGTTTTAACAAAAATACTTCACATAATGCATGCTACTCTCTATTTTGATTCTAAAAGGATGCGAAGCTTATATTAATTGCATGAAGACAAATAATATCACATCGTAAACAAGATAAACAGAATCGTGGTGCTTCTCTTCAAATTAAGTGGAGCAGAAGGTTAAGCTAAAGCATTATGCTTAATTTCATTGTGCCCAGGTCTTGACAGCCAAACAGACCTAACAAGACATTAGCGTTGCATGCAATGAGCGTAATATAACAGTGCCTTCTTTATATCTCGTGGTCTGTTAATACAATTTATAGAATTATGTCCTTCCCATGAAAGTATCCAGTTTTAAAAATATTTGTTGTCTTAATTCTTTTCATTTGGTAATATAAACCTCTCTCATATCAAATACCTTCGGCAATAGCTAGTCTGGTCGTTGAGGCTTGTAAATATCTGGCTAACCCATTCACTCAACAGTGTTGCTTTTCGTATGTTGGCCTGTAGTCTAGGGATGCCAACTTTGACAAATTTCAAAAAAGGACAATAATTAGAAATGTAGCCATATTTTTAAAATTGAGTTTTAAATGTATCAACAAGTTTGAATAAGCTTCTAAGTTTTAATGCTATATTTGCTCTGAATTTTGTCAGACTTCAGCAATAGTGGATCATGTTTTATTTTTTCCGAAAATTCCCGACAAGTGTCTTTCAAGTTAAAGTATACGAAAAGTTCACTTTTCATTAGTTCTACGGAGCATCTGTTTCTTTTCATTTCGCCATTTAGATGACATTACACTAAAAATGCGTTGACAGTATGCTGATGTTCCAAGGATTGAAAGCACAAATGAAACTATTCTAAATATATTGACGCACTTATGATTAGCACTTCTTAAAATCATGTGTCATTTGCTGCTTGTTGCTTTGCATTCTGCAAACAGTTCAGAACTTTGAATCTTGCTGAAACTTTCTTGAATGAGTGAAACTTCATCAAAGAGGTTATCCATGACCTAATAATTAAGCCTGTCTTTCAACTTCACAGTAGTAATATGATGGAAATAAACGACATTTGGCGTCCTTTCGAAATCCAAAAAAGGACAAGGACTGAATACCTAAATTAAAGGGCTGTCCTTTGAAATAAAGGACGGTTGGCAACCCTAGCCTGTACAGACGCAAAGAGAGAGAGTGCCCTTTCACCTGCCTACTGTTTTTGAAGCTGATATCTTGTTAGAGGCTAGATTCACGGTGAAAAAATGTAAATATGCTTAGGGTCATCATTAGAAACAATTTGAAGTGATGAATATCAGCCAATGTGTAGCATGCCTTTGTGTCGTTGGCCTAAACTGAATGTTTGGCGTTAAACCTTGGTTAAAGACCGATAGGAAATGGGTAATTAACCTTTTTTACTTAGTAACTGCTCTTTACAGATGATTTTTTAATCATTAAGACACCACCAGGTTGAAAAAGATTGCTTAAATGAACACAGCATATGTCTAAGGAGATAGGACTTTCAGTAACTTGAGGAAGAACAGAAGCAGTGAGGACATAGTATCCACAAAGAGTAGAGAAAGGATTGATAAGGCTGGATATTTCAAGTATTTTGGCATTAGGAACCCAGTGCGGCTTCTGTCTGAATTTAGAATAAAGCTTTTAGAATGATATTAGAAGTGAAAAGTCACGAAATAGTGGGACGTTGTGCTCTGAAGGAAAATATGTACGTTGCATATACAGTAGAGAAAAAGATGGAGAGATGCCTATGGATTTGCGCAGCTATCGAGAGAATAATACGTAATAGTAACAATTCGTCTGCTGTGGACGAGAGTTCGAAGACCCAAGCCTACTTGGTAGAAACGTGTGAGAAGTGGAGATGAGTGGGGATTTATAAAAGTGAAAGCACGGAAATTATACTGATGGTAGAATACTCCCATCCCAGAGCTCTTACAACATGTTCCTGTATGTATCTATACATATATTTTATTTTGTTATATATATATCATATATATATATATATATATATATATATATTATATATGTATATTTAATATATATTGACATATATATATATATATATATATATATACTATATATATATATATATATATATATATATGTTTATATATATATATTATATATATATATATATATATATGTTTATATATATATATATATATATATATATATATATATATATATATAATTATATGATGAGAGAGAGAGAGACAGGGACAGGACCATGACGTTATCCTACCGCTGCTTGTCGCCGAGGTCAGTGAAGAAACACTGTTTGGTTAGGACTTGGATGGATGAGCAAATAATCTGTTCGCCGTAATGAGTTTCTGTCATTCTTTAAATACTAAATGAATATTCTTTTGCAAAAATAAAAAGTAAAAACGTTCCCCGAGGGACAGAAAGAACTTATGTAAGAGGGCTTTGAAAGACACAGGATCTGCTCGACTACAAATACGTTTAGGAAGGAAAATTATATAAAAGAATCTTACCTTCCTCGAAATAATGGGTATCCGGGGTCTGTGGATTCTGGAACCCAAAGAAGCTACAAAATTGTCTTTGTTCGACCTTAAAAGCCGCGAATGTTGGTAAGGTTTTCTTTATTATATTTTTTTTAGATATAAAAACATGGGTTATAGAAAGGTTTTATGGAGGAGAATTTTTAACATATGATATAACGTGTTTGGGAATGGTGTGTCTGTTCCAGAAATGAAAGAATATAAATTAATTTTCTTAATATTACCCAACAAGAAAATAGAAATTGAGAGTTTTTAATGCTGAATTCATTTTTTTTTTCCACATCCCCTCCCCTGAGTGTTCCAGCTGCATCCAGAAAGGAGATCCAGTGGAGTGATATTCCATGCATTCAAAAGGATGTCTTATGGCTTAAAAGGTTTGGAAGCGACACTCGGGTACCTTGAGGAATTTGGAAAGCCTGACGTTTTCATTCGTCGGGAAATGGGAAAAAAAGATCGGTATTGATTTGATGTATCTTATGCCGTAGGGAAATCTCACCGGAAAGTTGTTCCAGATCCCCATTACGAGAAACTCGGAGCCTTTCTGTTTTATGAAATATTTGCAAGTATTGCGTCGCATCGACGAAACATTACGAATTTTAATTCGGGTAACAACAACAACAACAACAAATGGAACGCTGGATAAATCACAATATCACTTATATTAGGCTCGTCGCCTCTATATGACAGCTGGGTGTCCAATCACGTTGATGGTACGGGAATCGAATCTTTATTTGGTTGATGACAGTAATTAAAGCATTGACAGCACAACCATTCACAAAGATAGAGTTCAAATAGTTTCCAATTACGTCACCGAAAGGGATTTGAACCCTCATGGAAGTGACTGAAGTGAAAATAAACAAGAAATACTACGTTTTCCGATGAAATTGCTTCAAGTTTTTATTGCAAAGGCCAGGGGTAAGGCAGTCAATTTCCAGATTTTAATGGAAAGAAAACCCAAAAAATAAAAGGGAGACGAAAGGGGGTTGGGGGGAGAAGGGGTCGCTGTTATAATCCTAGTGGGGGAAAACAAGAAAATGCCACCGTGTGTGATGTGACCCTTTTTGATAGAGTAGGTATGTGCTTGGTGACAGATTTTAGATCAGTATAATAATTTGACAAATAAACTAACGCGTTATATCAAGCTTACGTCAGTTTTCGAATAACATACTCCCAATGGGAATTATATAAGTGCTTACAGTAGCTGAGTGGAGTCACTGACACCCCAGTGTCAACCCAAAAAGACACTGGTCCGAATCATGTAAGTGTCCTTTGGGTGATAGTTTCCCTAAAGTAAAATCATTTCGATGATAACGGATTATTTCTAGCTTAACAAGTGAAATTATTCAAAATTCTGGTTTAAAACTTGTTGACAAACTATTATACGTATGTCCACGTCCTC
>NC_087200.1:3978816-3981316 GCF_015104395.2 Macrobrachium nipponense | reverse complement strand
GTTGGACATGAGAGAGTATATTTCTGTGTGTGTGTGTGTGTGTGTGTGTGTGTGTGTGTTGTTAGGAGAATATTTTAACCTAGACTATATTCATAAAGATCTCGATTACTTTTAATGAAAACAAATAACAAAATTTTAATTAACAAGAGTAGGCAGATAATTCTTTACATCAGTATTTTATGAATTGGTCTACGTTTATTCTGCAATGTTAGGTTACCATGTGAAAAATTGTCAACAACAACAACAACAACAACCACAATACAATGGCTGAATATAAGATGGGCCTATAACCCAGACGTCATAAGCTACACAAACCATTAAAAACACAGGTCTACGTCCTTTTTTATGATCCTTTTATTTCGAAAGGGGTTAATGTACTTAAGAAAATTCTTAGCAAGTTATATGCAAAATGACTCATATAGCCAGTCATTCTGTAATTTTAAGTTAAACATGGCATATTCTGGTTTTGTAGTGGAATTTTCTGAAATCGTTATGAAATACCAGTCCGTATTGCTCCGGCAAAGTCTTTATGTTCAAATTTCGAATAGTGAGCAAGCTTGACAATATCAGACGGTAATTATCATTATCCAGTGATTCAAGTTCACCGATTCGAACGCAGACATGCCTTGTGACACCTCTATATTCAGGTGAACCCCACTTAAGAAACACAACATAGCGGCATCGCGGCACACTCAAAATTTCATTGATATATTCCTGTGTGTGTGTGTGTGTGTTTTTTTTTTTTTTTTTTTTTTTTTTTTTAAATAGAGAGATGCGTGTTATGATTTTATTTCAAGGGATAATATAACGTTTCTTTCTGATAATCAGCACAACGTATTCTAGTTCGGTAAAACAACTATTGCAAAATAAATGAAGATGAAAAGAGCCACAGATTAATCAGCTTTTCGAAACTATTGCTAACCCATCAGCTTCAAAGAATGGTCTTAACGTAATCAGCGGGTGGGGCTTAGCTGCAAAGTTAGGTGGACTTTGCTATAGGTGCGCCCCGCCACCATGGAATAACTGCTTCTTGGTACATGCTGCACTACTTACATAAACGGAAGGACAGTGGGACCTAGAAATAACCCTGCTAAATTGCAATACACAACTTGGTAATGGAATCATGGTCTACGGTACTCTCCATTATCATTGTTGCAGGTGTATTAACTCCGATGACACAGTTATGCTTTTTGAAAAGAGATTTGTTTGTTTGTCTGTCTGTCTGTGTACAATTTTATTTAACCTTTTTGCATGATGCATGTTAAATCCAGTTTTATTTAAGTGAAAATTGGATACTGTCACTGTTTTGAGTTGAATGATGCAAGCGCCAAGTTTTACTCTTGAGTATTTAGTTCGTTTTTTGTCAGGGAGAAGCGCGTCAACCTTTTTGATTTTTTATGAAAGCTTTTTTAACTTGTTAACTTAGTTTTTAGTTTTGCGAAATTTGAGAGAGAGAGAGAGAGAGAGAGAGAGAGAGAGAGAGAGAGAGAGAGAGAAAGATTCACAGTTTACATTTCACTCTAAGTTGTGCGTGATTCCTTCCTTGATTGCGTTTGGTAAATGGAGAGAGAAAACGAGTCTCTGCTTGGTACTATACTCCATCAAAGCATAGCTGTAGATGCGTCTTCCAGTCGATCGAAGATTCCCTGCATACTGAGTTTTATAGAATAATAATAACTTTAAAACTATTTATATTTATTATATTAAACTTATTTTAGCTTTTTCTCCGAATAGAAAAGTTAAACTTATTTTTTTCCCGAATAGAAAAGTTAAAAACCTGCAAGGTGGGTATGGTGTTTAGAAACAATTTTGGGTTTTAAATTGAAAGTGCCACTCAACTGTAACTCATACTGTCGGGGGCGGTGGGCATGGGGCTAGACCTTGGGGTAGACTGTGGGGGGTGTGAGGGGGCGCTGAGTAACTTGAACTGTTTGTTTGGGAGCTGTTGAACATATTTTTATATTAAATACGTATACAGTTTAATTTTATTTTTATTTCGAGATGTTTCACAAAAGTGCATTATTTTTAAGGTTTTCTTTTTGGCATTTCCCTGCTTTTATGATTGATATCCTATACTTTTACGTGACATATTTTTCTTTTATATTTAACGGAGTATTTAAAAATGTGTCCTTGCTCATCATAATATTTCCAATTTTTCCTTTACTTTTGTATCGGTATATTTTTAAAGAGGCAGTTTCCTGATCGTTAACATAACATTTGATTTTGTTTCATTTTTGCTTTTACTTTTGACTAGCCATTTTTTTTTTTTTTACATAAAAGTCTTTCCTTAAATTCAGTAAGTCATTTGTTCATTTTCACTGGCTATAGCCACGGCATGTTAAGCACTTCTTACTTTAACGTTGAATGACCAAGAAGGAGCAGTGTGATAAATGGAAAGAGTTTAGAAAGAAATATGGAAGGATGAAAAGTGTTTGGTAATAACTCAGACAAGGAGACAGACAAGCACGCAAGACCCCCTCGTCACTCGTGACATGAACCT
>NC_087200.1:3921316-3973816 GCF_015104395.2 Macrobrachium nipponense | reverse complement strand
TGTTGAATGTTATTTATTAACTTTGCTACGAAAGTAACTGGGGATGGCGTTTGCAAGGAATGCAGTAGATAGCATCAACGAGTACATTGACACCTTGCATCTCCTTCACTTTGTAATTAAAAGAAAGGAACTTTCTTTTTAAGAAAGCACTTTCGTGGAAGTAACTATAATCTTTTTCCTCCATCCACACCTTTCCGAGGTACTCTCCCTCTCATCTTCCACCCACACTTCTTAGAAGTACTTTCTCTCTCTCTCTCTCTCTCTCTCTCTCTCTCTCTCTCTCTCTCTCTCTCTCTCTCTCTAAGGCACAAAGAAAGAAGCTTACAAGGATAAAAATAATGAATTCAAGAGAGCTGTTGGCAGAAGAGTGATAGCACCCAGAAAACACGAATGTCCCCCAATAGGAATCAACGCAACGAATAGATTTGCTGTGCTCTCTTGAAACAGAACAGGAAACTATCTTAATTGGAGACTCATTAGTAAAAGATCAGGGGTTAACTTTTACGGCCAAAAATAGCAGAAAGAGAAAAGTTAATTTTTACCCAGGTGCAGGAGCAAAGAAGATAGCCGAGGCAGTGAAAAAAATCAAGGTAAATAATAGAAAAAGTTTAATCATATATGGTGCAGGGAGGGGGAAATGACTTGTTTCTAAAAGATGGAAGAACTGGCCTGACAAAAGGTCTTGTAGCCAACCTTACGAATGGTATAGAGAACATCCGTGAGAAAACTGATAAGGGCATTCTTATAGGACATCTGCCCAAACCAATGTAAGCCACTATTCCTTTAGCAAGGCAATTGGAATCAGTGACAGACTGGAGTTAATATAATTGATTTCAGTAGAAATTTATGTCATCAGGAAATTTTCTCGCCATGAACAATTCCCTAACTTAAATACTAGAGATTGCTATAAACTGATAAGGCCAGAAAATCACCAAAAACTGAAGAGCGTTATCCAATTTTGGACCGGAAATGGGTATGGGAGAGCATAAACAAACCTTTCATTAGTGGCCACAGATTTCCGTGTCGAAAATGATGATAATGGTTGCAGGTTCACAATAATATAGCATGTGAGTATATGGTCTTTAATGGATATTAAAAGTTTTCGAACCTCGTACTAGGTTTACTTGACTGAAGATGAACCTAGTACAAGGTTGGAAAGCTTTTAATATCCATTAAAGACCATAATACTCACATGCTTATATTATTGTGGACATGCAACCAAACCTTTCATTGGTATCGTGGAAGGTTAATTTGTCTTTGAATATGCACACGGAACCTTGATTAAAATTGTTAGATATCAGAAACAGTGATAAATGCAATCATTGTGAGGAGGTTGAATACACATTGCATAATTTTTTTATTTTTATAGTCACGTAAAAACAACATTGAAGTATGTGACAATTTTCTGAAAATAATAATGCTCTGTTTCAATTATAGGACGAAAAAGGATTATAATAGCGCCACTGTATTAATTGTAGGGTACTATTTATATGCTGTTTGGGTCAGTAAAAAGAAACATGACACAAAAGAGGAAACAGATACCTTGTTAAGAGCAAGTTTTGTTACAATAGGTGGGTATTAAAAAAACAATGACAAAGAAGAATTAGGTAACACTTTCACAAGAGAGTTCATTAATTACTGTTTTTGAGTAGGCGGTACAAATTTTTAAGTAATAGTACAGTTATTACGGCGTTCAAGAAAAAATTATTCAAAGCCTAGTGTTCCGTAACATATATTTACCACTTAAATATGTAATGTAAATACTGTGAAATAACTATAAACTTGCATTTAAGTATTTTTTATAATTAAAAAAAATGAACATCATAGTATTCTTTGGAAGCTTGAATTTCAAGTCAGTGGCCCCCGTGGGATTATTCAACTTGAATAGGGTTCATCTTCTGAATAATAATAATAATAATAATAATAATAATAATAATAATAATAATAATAATAATAATAATAATCATGTTCATCATCATCATCATCATCACTATGGTAAATAATCGAGAAATCTTAATGAAAGGTGAAATTCGGCGTGAATTAACTTTAAAAAAATTAAAATTGACAAAAAAAGAGAAACAAAAGAGAGGGAATTAGCGTATGGATAGGTTGGTTAAAATTCTGGACTTGGGAAAGTAAACTTACGAATCCGAGGGATTCCATCGACGACAAGACCTGGATCCTTCTTAAGATCCTTCAGAAGGACTCACAGCAGCAGCAGCCGCTGCTTCGGCGTCTCCAGAGCAGCCAGAGACTTCTCAACAAAAAATGAAGAAAAACGAGCACAAGAAATTCTTCGTAGCAGAGACAGGAAACGGAGGCGCTCTTCTCTTCGGAGCCTCCGGATCCCGAATCCTGTGCCGTGGCAGTTTTAAAATCAAGGGATAGAGGAAGCAGATGTCAAGGTTGACATTAATCACTATGTTTCAGCTATACAGCAGTTTACTTGTGGTACTAGGAGTTGTGGCAGGCGACTTGACCGCTTGGACTATTAATGATTTGTTTGATTTCCTCTGTTATCAAGGAGTCGACGACAGTTTACGAGTACATGATACTCTTGGTGCTGCTGTCGACTCTTTTGAACCGGAAATCGTTGACTCTTTTGAACCGAAAATTGTTGCAGAACCTAACAGCTTGATGACGCCAGCCTTTGCCTTTGCCATCTTTGGATTGGCCTTGTTGGCAGGCTTGGCTTTTGCTGTTTGCTGGAAATTCGGAAATTATGGACGCAAAGTTCATGATTTGGATGAAGATCTGGAAACTGATGACTTTAAACCGGACTACAATCTACAGACGGACTACCTGGAAGAAGACGACAGCGAAGATGAACTGGAACAAGAAGACAGCGAGGACGACGTGGAAGAAGACAACAGCGAGGATGACCTGGAACAAGAAGACAGCGAAGACTACCTGGAATTAGAAGACAGTGAGGACGACCTGGAAGAAGACAACAGCGAGGATGACCTGGAACAAGAAGACAGCGAAGACTACCTGGAATTAGAAGACAGTGAGGACGACCTGGAAGTAGATATAGATGAAGTGTCTAGGCTAGAAAATCGTCTAGAACTTGAAGACATGGAATATAGTGACAATGACCTGAAAATGGATAAGTGCGAATCATCTAGACTGGAAGATCTTTTAGAACAGGAAGAACCGGAAGAAATGATAAAATGTGAAGATACTGAAGATGAACTGGAAAGCGAAATGACCGAAGTATCTCGGCCAGAGGAGAGCTTAGAACTGGATGAACTGACAGGTACTGAAGATGGTCCAGAAACTGTTGAAAACCCGAACAGCTTGATGACGCCAGCCTTTGCCTTTGCCATTCCCGTTTTGGCCTTGTTGGCAGGCTTGGCCTTTGCTGTGTGCTGGAATGACAACAGTCATGGAAACCATCTTCAGGAACTGGAAGACCATCTGGAAAGCGAAAGGGCCGAAGAATCTAGGCTGGAAGAGACCTTAGAACTGGATCTAGAAAAGCAGAGATTGACAGAAGAACTGGAAGAGAGTCGGGTTGCTGCAGATGAAATGGAACGTCTATGGAAGGAGGCGAAGGAGGAGATTGCTTGGCTCAAGAATCAAATGGCAGAAAAGGACCTCTTGCTAAGAAAGAATGCTGACCATGAAGCAGTTATGAAGAGTGAAATTGCAAAGTTGCGTCATCAAAATGAAGAAGTCATGGCTGAACACCAGCACTTGGAAGATGACCTAAAACGGGCTGTATACGAAGGAGAGAGGATGGAGAAATTAAATAACGATCTTATGGAGGAATTAGAGTTTCTGGAGAAGAAATGCGAGGAGGAAAGGATAATAGCAAGTCTCATCCGAGGAGAACTAAAGCTGAAGGAAGAGGAAAATAGACTCAAAGCTGAGATCATCGAAGCAGAACTACAAGTGATGAAGAACTGGGTCTCAGAATTAGGAGGACAGAATGCGAGATTGGCTGAGGAGTTAGAAGAAGTAGAAATGGAATTGACTTCAGTGAAGAAGGAGCTAGGAAATGAGAAGAGGAAGACCCAAATTTTGACTGAAGAAGTCCAGGTCATGAGGAAGTGGGTCACAGAGTTAGGAGGGGAGAATTCCAGGCTCCAGGAAGAGGCAGACGAAAACTGCCTGGAAATAACTTCACTGAAGAAATCATTAGTGAAGGAGAAAGAGCAAAACAGCTTTTTACAGGATGCTCTCCATTATAGGAGGGAGATTGAAAGCTTGTTTGAGGCAGAACAGAAGAGAAGGAAGGAGATGGAGAATTCCCTCAGAGTCTTAAAAGAAGAGCTCGACAACAGGGACCTCCAAATAGAAAGATTCTTAAATGAGGAAAGAAAATTAATATCTGAAAAAGAGGACCTAGAAGAGAAGCTAGACATCGCTCTTAATCACGGGAATGAACTGAACAGCTTGCTGGAGGAAGCAGATGAGAAGGGCAAAAAAATTGCTAATGAATTAGAGGAAGAGGTCCAGAAAAGGGAGACCCAAATACGCCATTTGTTAGGCCAAGGAGAAAGACTCCAGGAAGAACTGCAGCAACTTGGAAAAGAATGTGAAAGGTTGACAGAAAAGTGCAGGATACAGGAGGAACATGAGGAGAGGCAAGAACAACGTTTCAGAGAGTGTCTAAGGAGACAAGATGAGGCTTTGAGGCAACAGGATAAATACCTGTTGATGACACTTCTCCATGGGACAGCTCAGAGGAATTTCCACCTGCAACACATTACACAGGATGGAAATGAAGTTGTGGACGAAACCAGGGAAATGGAGAAGGAAGATGAAGGACAAGAAGAGGACCTGTCTGACCTCTTGCAAATGAGGAAGGAGACCCAGCACAGGAACTACTGTGAAGCCCAACGTGAGAGGACCAACTACGGGCGGCAGTGGGAGGTCCTAACGCAGACTTTGAAGGATCTCGTGCATGGAGATGAGAAAATGGCAGAAGCGACGAACGGCGGTCCTAATAAGCACTGTGGAGTTTACAGTGAGCCTCCAGATAAAAAAGAGAAGAGTTGAGGCACCAGTTCCGAGGAGGCAGGCGAAAAGAGGCAAATCTTGATGCCTCCGCCTTCTACAGCAGGAGGGGAGGTGATCCCGTGACTCCCCCCTAAAAAAAGGTCAAACAAAAGGGCCAACATGAGCGAGTCACAGACTGGTCCGGCGACCGTGAGGCTGAGAGCACATCTTCAGCACCGTGAGAGGGACTTCCCCACACCTTCGAACCCCCCCCTCCCCCGCGGGCCTCCCCCCAGGCCCATCCCCCACCCCCGAAGGTGTTCATGGTGGTTCCTCTTATGCTGCTTTGGGTGTGGTTTTAGCCCCACAGTCATCAGGCCATTCTGCGGCTCAATCGTGTTGGCCCTTTTGCCTCAGTCAGGAGGAGCTCTGCAACTGAGCTTGATTGAATGACCTGATTCATTTTCCTGCTGTGGAAAACCCACATTTTAACCTAGCCTCTGAGGGTGGGTGGGCAAGCCAGCCCATCCCAGAGCCGGTCCCAAGCCCGGAAAAATAGGGAGGGTTGGAATCATCCATAAAATGTCTGCTAAAATGTGTGAGAGAGAGAGAGAGAGAGAGAGAGAGAGAGAGTAACACCTGTAGAAGAAAAATCTCTCTTTAAAATCAGGAGATATGTTTCATATAAACTTAGTTAAATGCTACACTTACACCAACTGTAGAATTAGGCCCAAAGTCTACAGTGCCAAGGACCTAGCATTCACTTGCTATTCCTTGGAATTTATTTGATGCGTTATTTAAGAATAATTTCCAGAGAATAGAAGGTGAATGCTAGGTGCATGGCACTGTAGACTGGGCCTAATTCTACAGTTGCTGTAAGTGTAGCATTTAACTAAATTTATATATTAAGCTTATCTCCTACTTTTAAAGAGAGATTTTTCTTCTACTGGTTTTACTTTTCAAATCTCTCTCTCTCTCTCTCTCTCTCTCTCTCTCTCTCTCTCTCTCTCTTCTCTCTCTCTCTCTCTCTCTTTTCTTTGACATGTCTCTCCTCACCTTTTCCTCTAAATATGGAGGTGTTCAGATCCATTGCCACTATGAAATACATGTCAGATAGTCAATTCTTGGGTATAATAAAATTATTAGCTAAAGGTGAGTTTACACTAGGCTTCACCCCACGCTGCATGCGAAAGACTCATCACCAACTCCTCCCAAATTCTTGTTAGACCCGCCTACTGGACTGCTCATCAAGAGTCACGCCACACCACTAAGTCACCCTAATGAGTAGTCCAGTAGGCGGGGCTAACAAGAATTTGGGAGGAGTTGGTGATGAGTCCTACACATGCAACGTGGGGTGAAGCCTAGTGTAAACTCACTTTTAGCTAATAATTTTATTATACCCAAGAATTGACTATCTGGCATGTATTTCATAGTGGCAATGGATCTGAACACCTCCATATTTAGAGGAAAAGGTGAGGAGAGAGAAATGAGACACATCAAAGAAAAGAGAGAGAGAGAGAGAGAGAGAGAGAGAGAGAGAGAGAGAGAGAGAGAGAGAGAGAGAGAGATTTGAAAAGTAAAACCAGTAGAAGAAAAATCTCTTTAAAACTAGGAGATAAGTTTAATATATAAATTTAGTTAAATGCTACACTTACAGCAACTGTAGAATTAGGCCCAGTCTATAGTGCACCTAGCATCCACCTTCTATTCTCTGGAAATTATTCTTAAATAACGTATCAAATAATTTCAAGGAATAGAAAGTGAATGGTAGGTCCGTGGCACTGTAGACTTTGGGCCTAATTCTACAATTGCTGTGAGTGTATCATTTAACTAAATTTATATATTAAACTTATCTCCTACTTTTAAAGAGATTTTTCTTCTACTGGTTTTACTTTACAAATCTCTCTCTCTCTCTCTCTTTCTCTCGTTTCTTTAATGTGTCTCATTTCTCTCACCTCACCTTTTCCTCTAAATATGGAGGTGTTCAGCTCCATTGCCACTACTAAATACATGTCAGATGGTCAATTCTTATGTATAGTAAAATTATTAGCTAAAGGTGAGTTTACACTAAGCTTCATCCCACGCTGCATGCGTGAGACTCATCACCAACTCCTCCCAAATTCTTGTTAGACCCGCCTACTGGACTGCTCATCAAGAGTCACGCCACACCACTAAGTCACCCTAATGAGTAGTCCAGTAGGCGGGGCTAACAAGAATTTGGGAGGAGTTGGTGATGAGTCCTACACATGCAGTGTGCAGTGAAGCCTAGTGTAAACTCACCCTTAGACTGGTCTAAAGCCTTTGATATGGTTAATATGGATTTTGTTTTTAAAGTAATTAAGAAATTTGGTTTACCAGATGAATTTGTGGATCTATTTCGAGTTTTGTATAATGATTGTAAAAGTCATAATTTTGTAAATGGGTTTATTGGTTCGCCCTTTTGTATTAAAAGAAAAGATGATGAGAGAGAGAGAGAGAGAGAGAGAGAGAGAGAGAGAGAGAGAGAGAGAGATCCATCAGTTTGGACGTTGAGTCGTTGTTCACTAACGTCCCTGTTTCTCTGACAATTGAGATAATTTTGGATAAAGTTTTTAGTAATGATGAGACTTTCTGTGGTTTTAATAGGCAACTTTTTAAAACGTTTTTGGAACTTGCTGTGCAAGATGCCACCTTTGTTTTTAATGGGCAGCTCTTTCTGTAGGCAGAGGGGGTTGCCATGGTTTCTCCTTTGGGACCGTTGTTTGCCAATTTTTTTTATGGGACATTTGGAGGAGAATTCTCTTAATGATTGTCCTGGGAATTTTAAGCCACTTTTTTATAGGAGATATATTGACGATACCTTTTGCCTTTTTTGAATTTTCGTGGCAATGCCAGCTTTTTTTAGATTATGTAAATGAAGCCCATCCTAACATTAAATTTACGTTGATAAATGAGAAGGATGACACTCTGGCCTTCTTGGATATAAAAATAACTGGAGATGACCACCTTTTCAACACAAGTGTTTTTAGAAAGAGTACCTTCACTGGGCTCGGGAACAACTTTTTTTAGCTGGGGTTTCCGTAATTTTAAGATTAATGCTATATCTACTTTGGTTTTTAGGGCCCTTCGGTACACATCTGATTGGCTCTCCTTCCATCTTCAAGTCGAGTTTCTTTTAGAATATTTTGTAAAGAACTCGTTTCCCAAAAAGCTGGGTTTTAACATTATTAGTAAATTGCTAGCGAAGTATCTGTCAGCACCCACCTTTAATTTTAATGTACACCCAATTACACAAGCAGTGTCGCCCCGCCAGGCCTGGCTCGGTGAGATCATGCCCTTCTTGCCCTGAAAGTGGCCCACATTCAAACAAGCAGTACATAGTTAGAATGGTTCGAATGGGAGGAGGAGGGAAATTACGGTAATCACGCAAAGAAATGCAATATTGAATAAAATATATATGGAGAGAGAGAGAGAGAGAGAGCTTTTATTCCTTTTTAGTTATTCATCTGATGGATATACTTGAGACCTTCTGCTTAAAGAAACATGCTATCATATATTTTTTAGAAAATAATCATTATCAAATCTTATCACATCATATTGTTTTTAATCGTTATCACATTTTCTAAATAGAAATCACTTAAATATTGTTGGAACTGACTATTCATATTAATATTATTCAGACGAAAATATCCTTTTTTAATTATCCTATAAGCAGCTCTCTCTCTCTCTTCTCTCTCTCTCTCTCTCTCTCTCTCTCTCTCTCTCTCATTCTGTCCTCCGTCTTATTTCGCCTGAATCGACCATTTAAATAATGGTGTTTGATATGTTATTTGGATGTGGCCAAGGATCACAAAACCGTAAATGGCCACTCTACCAACTTGTGCTAGGCTGTGTTTATTTTTGCCCTAGATAGACTTCCCTATAATTACCTGTATTACCAATAATATACAAATCTGGTCACAAAGATGTTACAAACCATGTTTTGTAGCCGTGGGCGGTATAAGTCATCAAAGCATCAATTTTGCAAGGATTTTATTTTATTAATTAATCTATGCTAAGAACACGTTACTGGATATGCTAATCTAGTACTACAGGATCTGTATTTATGGCATAACTTAATTAAGTTACCAGTATTTGAGTGTGATGTGATGGGCCACTTGGCTCCACCCCTCACAACCATTTAGGCTACTTATAGAAAGTATTTTAATTTGCTACATTTCTTATATTATAGAATATCTATTATATTCTTTCTGAAAATCTTTGTTTGTTTGTTTTTGTTTGTGTGGTGTTTTCACGTTGAATGGAACCAGCGGTTATTCAGCAACGGGACCAACAGCTTTATGTGACTTCCGAACCACGTCGAGAGTGAACTTATCACCAGAAATACACATCTCTAACTCCTCGGACGCCAACACATACCAACTACGCCACTGAGGCCCTTGAAAATCTTTGTGAAAATAAATTATGTGAAATGAAATGCAGTGAATGTGTGCATCGGTGCATTGATGATGGTGGGGTAGAAAGTATGTAAGTGTTGTAAAAAACCGTATACTATTATCATATTTAGTCTCTCAAATTATTTGGTGATAGTCTTCAGAACTGGGCAGATCGGTCACGTCTTAGCTATGGACGAGCTGTATAACGCCAGTGGTCTTGACAATCGTGTTTGCAACCTTTGAGGCATATACTCAACAGAGTTGCCTTTGTTTGCCGCTGTCATCCCTACAAACGTTGCCATTGATAAGTATATAATACATAGATTATAGTGCACAACATTATGTTACAACAGTTATTCCAAACGTATAGATAAACACAATGACCTCCACTAACACATACCTAAGTGTAGATAATCGCAATTTCCATAAACCTCCACAAAGGCAGCAAACACGACTGTCAAGACAACTGGCGTTATACAGCTCGTCCATGGCTGTGTGTGGCACGTTACCTCGTGGGAAAACCAGGATTCATAAGGTAAGCGATAGTTACAGAAATTAACCAGATATACAAAGATGATCTCAGTAACCCTATAACACTATGTGCCAGTCGTGATGGCGACTTAGAATCATTGATATTAACTGCTATCAGTAAAGGTATTACTACCATTACCTTATAAATGTTGATAAGCAAACCCGTCAAGACTTAAATTATGGTCACCCAATGTCACCTGTCCACCATCACCTTTGACCCCCACCTTATTATAAATATCTTCCTATCCCCACACCTCCTCATGTTCGAAATTTCAATGTCTTACCGTTATTATGAGAGTGTTCTGATGGATGTTTTTTGGAAGGTAAAATAATACTTAGATGACAGTATTTCATACGCCATTATATTTTCCACGTTTATAATTATTTCATTACAAAAAATAAAACCATGGTTATGTGAAAGACTAATGAACAGGAGATATCGAAAGTGGTGGGTTTCTTGAATACCTTAGAGGGGGGGGGGGGGGGGGGGGGGGACACCAACAAGGTGTGTTGGACGTTAGCCGCTGAAGCCACGAATAAATGCGGAGTAAGTGAGCAAGCGTGAGCCGGAGGCCAGGGGGTGGCGGTGGTTTTTGGGGGGGGGGGGGGGGGGGGGGGGGGGGGGGGGGGGGGGGGGGGGGGGGGGGTGGGGGGGGGGGGGGGGGGGGCAGCGGTTGTTAGCTAAGACGTGACCGATCTGACCAGGTCTAAAGACTGTCCACAAAATAATTTGAGACACTAAATATGTTAGTAGAGTCGTTTTGCAACACCTGCATAATTTATACACCAACATCATTATATTAATGCACCGATGCATGTTTCACTGCACTTCATTTCATATAATTTATTTTCACAAAGATTTTCTGAAACAATATAATAAATATACTATAATATAAGAAATATAGCAATAAAAAAATACTTTCTATAAGCAGCCTAGATAGTTGTGAGGGGTGGAGCCAAGTGGCCAATCACACTCAAATACTGGTAACCTAACTAAGTTATGCCGTAGATACAAATCCTGTAGTAGTAGATTAACATATCCGGTAATGTGTTCTTAGCATAAACTAATTAATAAAATAATACCCTCGAAAATTTATGCTCTGTGTGTAACATCTATGTGACCAGTTTCGTATATTATTGGTAATACAGGTAATTATAGTCCAGTCAATCTAGGGCAAAAATAGATACAGCAAAGCTTTGTGATCTTTGTCCACATCCAAATAACAAATCAAACATCTGCTATTATTTAAATAGTCGATCCAGGCGATATAAGACGGAGGACAGAATGAGAGAGAGAGAGAGAGAGAGAGAGAGAGAGAGAGAGAGAGAGAGAGAGAGAGAGAGAATACAGCTGCTTCAGGATAATGAAAAAGGATATTTCCGTCTGACTAATATTAATATGCATAGTTAGTTCCAACAATATTTAAGTCATTTCTATTTAGAAAATATGATAACAATTAAAAACAATATGTGATAAGATTTCATAATAATTTTCCAAAAAATATACGGTAACATGTTTCTTAAAGCAGAAGGTCCCTTATATATCCGTCAGATTAATAAGTAAACAGGAATAAAAGCTCTCTCTCTCTCTCTCTCTCTCTCCATACACTGTATGCATTTCTTACGATACCGGTCCTCGTACTCTCTCTCTCTCTCTCTCTCTGTCCATATATATTTCATTCATTATTGCATTTATTTGCGTGAGTACCGTCCGTAATTTCCCTCCTTCTCCCATTCGAACCATTCTAACTATGTACTGCTTGTTTGAACTGGGCCACTTTCAGGGCAAGAAGCGCATGATCTCTCCGAGCCAGGCCTGGCGGGGCGACACCGCTTTTGTAACTGGGTGTACAATAAAACTTTTTTCTTCACGCGTGTCCTGTGTCTACGGCGCTGTCCATCATGCACGGCAACTGCATGATTTCTACAAGCATCTTAACATCATCTGTGTAATATTAAGATTGTAACATTATCAGATATTTTTTTTTTACTCTTTCACTGTCAACTGCTAGATTTCTTTCTTTTACTATAATTCCGTTCATATGCTTTTACTTTCATCTTACTTTCCACCCTCTCCTAACAATATCGTTTCATAGTGCAACTGCAGGGGTGTCCTCGTGTTACAACTTTAAAACCTTTGCACTCTAAAATTCTGTTTCCAGCTGAATGATCTCATAGGTCCCAGTGCTTGGCCTTTGGCCTAAATTCTATATTCCATTCCATCCCACTGCACTGCAAGTTTTCCTCCTATGAAGCAGATGTTTATTTCTTTTGTCAAACATTCGCTTGCAGGCTTTTGTTTTTGCAATGTTAGGAATCAGGTTCCATTTGAGATCTGCGGTGAATGACGCAATAATGCTGATGGCATAGGTTGATGTTTCTTACTCCTCTCTCAATTATACCACCAGTTGTAAACTGACCTTTTGTGTGTGATGGAATACTTAACGGTCTTATTATCATGACCTTCATATTGTTTAAAGCTATCCGGGATACTCGTTAAGTTAATGTCATTCACATTAAACAATGCATTATTGTAGGCACTGTTGCTGCTTGCCATTTTAGTTCTTTTATTATCTTCTTCTTTGTGCATATTATATATATATATATATATATATATATATATATATATACATATATATATATATTATATATATATATATATATTATATATATATATATATAAATAAATATAGATATAGATAGATATAGATAGATAGATAGATAGGATAGATAGATAGATAGATAGATAGATACATAAATGCATAGATAATAGGGAAAGTGTTGACTTCGTCCTTCTATTTGCACTATATATATATATATATATACATATATATAGGTCATATTCAACAGAACTACTTTAATTAAACGGGTAAAAACTTCATTATTTCTATTTTTACTGATATGATTAGATTATTTCTCTAATTACAAACTTTGCAGTCCAAGATAGTGCACTAAATAACTTATTTCATGGTGGGTTGGTGGGTTTCGAATCATCATTAAGATGAGTCGACTTCAACCTGTTTTCCAACACGTCCTGGGTAACTTAGGAGATGATACTGTGGAAATGATGTTATAACACACATGAATTTGCATGATCAAGGCGAAGGGATTGTTTGTCAAAAATAAATGTTTGGTCATTTTGTGGGTTAATCTAAATGATGATAGTTGATATATATTTGCTTTAAAGCATGTTTAAGTGATCTGGTTTTTTTATACTATGAAACATATATTTGTCTTAACCATAACTTATTTTCAGTCCATGGCTTGCTGGGTCTTGACGTTGTCCATTTCAGTAGCTACTGATATAATCGAGTGTGCTTTGCATAAATTGCAGACGTCGTCCCTCTTCATTAGCAGAGTTCTTCACTGAGGGGGGCGGTAGGGGTGGCAGTGGGTTGACATTGTCATCAGGATAAAAAGTAAGATCTTAGGTCTGCACATGTAAATCCTACCATAAAAAGGAGGAGACAGTTGCCAAAGCCTGGCAAAGAGTATTTCTGTATTTCAGTCAGTCAGTGCAGAGCAATTAAATATGCCCCTGCAAAAATTGCTGCAGATGTGATAGAGAGGACCTTCAGGAAGAACAAGGCACAGTATTACTAGTAGCACAAGGGGATTACTCGCCAAACTAAGTGCAGGTGTTGATGTTGTAGCACTAAAACTTACTGTACCAATGTCTGTCATACCTGTATAGTTGAAGAACACCCCGAAATGCAATGGACATGAGCATGAAGCACTAGAAATAGCTACAGATAAGAATCATACCTGGCTGTTATCTGTGAACTGACCACTTACACACATGAAAGCCTCTAGTGAAGATACTGAGCCACCCATGTGTACACTTGCTGATCAGAACATAATCTATATTGCAAGAGGTATCTTTGGCCCTTGAGAAGGATGCTTGCTGAGTTATTTCACAGTGCATGCAAATAAAGCAGACTGGTAATTGTCATTGAGGAGACCTTCAGGAGAAACAAGGCACAGTATTATGAAAGCAATGAAAAATGCCTTTCCAAACTAAATGCAAATGTTGTAGCACAAGAATGCCAAGCAGACGTGTACATGAAAAGCAAATGAGTAAGAAGCAAACAGCTAGTTCCATACAAGAATGCATACCCAGTTGCTGGTTTTTATGAAATGATCACTTACATTGCCAAGATGAAAACTTCTTTTGACGTTACTGAGCCAAGCATTTTTGTACACTTGCTATCAAGCCACACTCAACACTTGGATTACAAGAAGTATCATCTCATTGGCCTTTGAGAAGGAGGTTGGCTGAATTGTTTCACAAGCAAGCAAGTATGGTGAAGTGGTCTATCAACCATGGTTGTTCGGAGGTTATAATGGAACATGCTTCAGCACAAGTCATGTGTCAAAAGTACATTGATGTAAAATGCATTGAACAGGGCGTTTCATCATCACTGCTTCAATTTGCATGCAATATTGGAAAAGTCCAGCATCAACTCTTCATTGTCATTCTAAAAATATGAGTGAGTTCTTTAGTTTAGATATAAGTTGTTGCTTTATCGCAGTTGTTAAACCTGATGTTGCACTAATTTATTTATATGTAGAATATTACTGTCATATATTGGAAGTTCAATTTTTGTCTCCCTCCAGGACAGATTGAATCAAAGACAATTCACTTAATCAGTGACCTTACCATTACATCCTTGCTTAATCATGTCTCTCAATGCTGCAAGGTGGCTTCTCTGTCATACTACTACAGGAACTGGTTTGATAAATTTTTTAATAGAAATCAGTGAGTCCTTCCCCTTATCTGGCAAATTTTGTACAACCATCAAACTACCTCGTCACATATTTACTCATGAGAAAATCAGTAAGCATCTGATTACACTGGTCAACAATCGTTCCTTTTCCTATACATTTAAGTTAGGAATTCTATTACTAGTTCTCGATTTTTCTGCTTTAACTCCCTCTATCCTCCAAGAGTTTGTCGGCAACTTCAAACGTTGTTGAACCTCGCATTGCTTGTTTTGTGGTTGAGCTAGATGAGGGCATTTGTTTGCCCATCACATAGACTTTAGCATTTAAAAGGTATGTGGGTAAAGATAAACAGCGAATGGATGCAGGCTGCAATGGAGAGGAATTTAACAAGTAAAAGGTAAATTTACAAACAAATGCACTTGTAAGAGCAGTTGAGCAGCATTAGAGAAGACGTGGGCGAAAGGAGGATGGTGATTCTATTTATTTATCTTGATAATGTTTAACAACATCGGAACAAATAATTTCTCATATATGATCTTTACCTTTTAATATCGTAACGTAAGAAATACAATTGAAGCATATACTACATTCTTACCGAAGGTTCGGAATTCATGTTAATCAGCCCGGTCACTCCTCAGTCTATATTTCGTCTGTGGGGTTCTTGATGCCTTGGGTGTTCGGTTAAACTGCCTATTTAACTAACTGAGCTGTTTAAAAATGTAACGCAGTTCGATAAGATCATTTTTAATACGACTACAGTGTGAAATGGTGAGCAGTAGAGCACAAGTTCAAATAATTCTTGCATCTCAATTTGAAAACAGTGGGATTTGAATGTTAATCCTTTAAGCCAAATAATCCTTGAATAGCTTCAAAGAATAAAAAGAATGTCCAGGTAGAATATTTGGTGTGCATGTTTGCAAAGATTAAAGTGCGGCAGACTAGCCTGATTTTAAGAATGGATACCTTAAAATGTTGCCATGCGAACTTTCCAGTTGTATAGATGACAAAATTGAATTTGAACCGCAACTTTTTATAGCAGTTTACTGTTGGTGGGAACGACGTATCGCCACCATTTTAAACACAGAAACCAGATTTATTTCATTATTTTTCTCGACCTTCTTGTGATTGTTATTTTTTTTCTAAATCTTCAGCATTTCATATAGATTCTCTACTCACTTCCCATCTTAAGTAAAATGTAAGATTATACGTAAATGCATCATATATTCATTACTTTCCTGCAAACCTACGTTATTACCTGCTGTATATGTGAAACTAGGGAAGGAAACATGGAAGAGGGGAACAGATACAGTCACAAGCACGAGGAAGAAATGCGGCTGCCTCTCTAAAGAAAGAATACGGGGAAAGTAGGAGAGAATTCTGCCGCTCACAGCATCCGTAATAATCCCTTCCCACTTCGCCAAAACGCAAAACTCGACACAATCGCTCCCTTCAGGTTGAGTGCTTTCGAGTCGCACACATGTTGCTGGAGAATCGCATAATGGAAACGAGTAGCGTTGCATTCTGAACACTGCACTGGCCCATGTTGCAGCGCTCGGTACAAGGCAACATCCGTAGGAGGTGGGGGCCAGCTGGGGAAGGGATTTCGGCAAATGGATGACGACAGCTAAAGACAGGAGGTATCGGGGTAAACAAAGACAGAGCGAGAAAAAATGGTAATAATGGTGCCATCGTTCTTGTAGTTTTGGAGAGCGGGGCGGCTGAATGGAGGTTAGATTTGCATGTGTGAAGATTCTGATGTTAACGAACAGAATCTGTAAGCGGTTTAAAATAAAAATGATAATATGAGATGAAAGTTAGGACTAGATCCCTTCAAGCTTTAAAAGCTAAGTTTATTTTACACCTAAAAAGGTCAGCTCATCACAGAGCTGATGGTTTAATACAACATTAAGAAATAGAGAGAGAGAGAGAGAGAGAGAGAGAGAGAGAGAGAGAGAGAGCCCAACCCTGTTAAAATCATGACCAATGTCATCCTGCCCTGATTATTTGAGACGTCCGTTGCGCATGTCGACAGGCGTCTGTGCAAAAGTTTGACTGCCAGGGAGCGTTCGCTCTATAAAAAGTCACGTCAACACGAAAGTTTTGTTAATAGGGTGCGTTCTTTCTCGAAGAAAAAGCCTCACGTCGTCAGGGTACGTTTCCCCAAAAACCCTCACGATATTTTGTCTGCATCTCGTGTTTCTTCATTTTGAAATAGCCGTTTTATTGTGACAAATAATGAGAAGGCAGCAAAACATAAAATTAATAGCATATTTCCTCTAAATATTCGTATTTGCTGAAGCGTGAAGACAAATTAATTTGTACAGAAGTCAAAGCAAGAATGGAAACAAATTAATTATGTTTTTACATACATACGCACACAAGGACACAAATTCAGACTTGCTGCCGTGCAAGGGTTCACATCGTAACACAAAAATTTAAAAAAAATTCTCATATATTTTTCGCTGGGATCCAAACTCTTGTAGCGATAAGCGTATCCAAAAAGTGTTAACAAAAGAGTTGTGTGTCTTTGCACAAATACGAAATATATGCATAATTCCCACCTAATTACCCGTTAATTCATATATCCCGTTAAGCAAAATAATAGCCATGAATTGCCAACTATTACCCGTAGTCAAAAATATGCATGAATGCAAAACTACGTAAAAGTACGTAAGTCAAAATATATGTAATGATGCAAAACTAATACGTAAGTCAAAATATATGCATGAATGCACTATACCCGTAAGTCAAAATATATGCATGAATGCACTATACCCGTAAGTCAAAATATATGCATGAATGCACTATACCCGTAAGTCAAAATATATGCATGAATGCACTATACCCGTAAGTCAAAATATATGCATGAATGCACTATACCCGTAAGTCAAATTATATGCATGAATGCACTATACCCGTAAGTCAAAATATATGCATGAATGCACTATACCCGTAAGTCAAGTGGATAAAACGGTTTACATAACAATGCAGATCAATAATGATATATGTTTTGGGTCTTCTCCGCAGGGTTCCAAAAGCTTTCTTGAGGCAGGTTTCGACATCTCCAGGCATCTGACAAAGTCTGGCGTAACACTCAGTTCCCCAAAATTCCACTTCATAGCTTTACTTTTCCTTGTAGATTTACTTTTAGATTTCATAAAATAAACCCATATATTGCAGTTGGCAGCAATCAGATGGCCTCTTCAGCTATGCCTAGAGGTCTTCCTTGCGTTTTTATTCTTTCTCATCCAAGCAGTGTTCAGTTTATCTCCTTTTCCAGTCGACGATGATTCAAGAGGCCGTTGCAACACTTCTTCAGTCACCTTCCAGCAAACCTTTCTCATTTCTTTTAGAATTTAAATATTCCGCCCTCATCCATCAACTGCGATTGCTAGAGCACCTCTGAAAGGGGATCCGGACACCTAATTAAGTTCAACGCCTTCCAGGCTTTAGCTATGTAGCTGTCAATACTCTGTCCTATTGTTTATTTCCTTTTGTAGAAAGCCTAACTCACCCCTTTAGTTCTTTCAGTATTTTCGGCGTTAGATTTACTTCAAGCTTGTCTTGAAGAGACCACATAGTACAGATTACTGAATGTTCTACAACCAAGTTTAGTTCTACTAAACCTTTTCTCTGAATCAATATGACGTGAATTACCTTTAGGTGATGTATTTAACCAATTACCCTAAAGCACTGATACTTTAGATATGTTTCCTCTGCGTGGCATAGGTACAGGGTGGCCAGATTTTGAAAACTGAAATAAGTTACAGCTAAATATATATATATATATATATATATATATATATATATATATATATATATATATATATGCTTAAAAAATCACAGTAGATGCACGTGACTTCATAAATAAGCGAATACCACGGGAAAATGATAGTCAGGAATCCAAGCGCTTTCGTCTTTATTCAGACATCGTCAAGGAGCTACTAAAGTACAATTGGAGAGGAAGGCCTCAGGTACAAACAAGATCAGGAATACCAGATGGTTAATTATCAAAAGGGTAAAAATTAAAAGGGATAATCCAGGATTATCTTTTTTTTTGGGATCTCACAAAATCACAACGGTCACAAACTTAAACAGATTCTGACCTAACCGAAATTACAAAGTATCTTACAGTCCAAAACATGTAAAAACTGAATATATTAATTTTGTTGCTTATATTTATCTACAAAATTAATATATTCAGTTTTTTTTACATGTTTTGGACTGTAAGATACTTTTGTGATTTCGGTTAGGAGGGTCAGAATCTGTTTAAGTTTGTGACCGTGTGATATCCGATAATCCTGGATTATCCCTTTTAATTTTTCTACCCTTTTGATAATTAACCATCTGGTATTCCTGATCTTGTTTGTACTGAGGCCTTCCTCTCCAATTGTACTTTAGTAGCTCCTTGACGATGTCTGAATAAAGACGAAAGCGCTTGGATTTTCCTGACTATCTTTCCCTACCCAGTGGTGCATTTGCCCTTATATATAGATATATATATATATATATATATATATATATATATACTATATATATACATATATACATACATACATACACACACACACACACACCATGCCTTTTCTGCCTCTGCGGAATTTTTTGCTTGTTATAAGTTGTTTATTTAATTTGTTCTGCTGTGTTAATCCATCCCGTCGCACATCACTCAGTCCACCGTGTTGTAATGCTAGAATTCTTCGAACATATTTTGCAGTATGATCCGCTTTTGTTGTTGTTTCGGGGGACGAGCCATTGCTTGAAATCACTTGTCATTTTGTCACGCTGGTCTAAAAGTACATTCTCGCTTCACTTTTTTGTTGCTTTTTTTGTCGGAGATGCTGCCTTATGTTAAAATCAAATACCAAGACAGATTTTTTCGTTCTCACTCGACACTCGCCCACTACACAGTTGCCAATTTTGGGCGGCCCCCTTTACCCCGTATTTTGCAAAATTTCACAAGTTTATTGTATTTTTTTCAAGCATTGGAAATAAGGGATGGAAGGCGTCCCGGGGCGGGTCGGTACGGGACACGGGACAAATTTCATAAATATGGGACAATCCCGTCAAATACGGGCCGTCTGGTAACCCTGTGGGTACTCTATTGCATAGGCACTAGGCCCCCAGCGTTCCAGAGACTTAACTGAATGATAGTCTCTTCTCATAGATCGTCTCTGGGTGCTTGCTAGGCCATTCCTTCCTCCATTTATTCTTTGGCTATTAGCTATGCGCGGCGACTGTTTCTTCTCCTCAGCTACCAAGCAGTGCAGTTCCTCTGTCGTATCGTATGCGAATTTTACTTGAAACCTTGAAACTTGAAATTCTGCAGTTTCTTCCATTCTCTCTCTCTCTCTCTCTCTCCTCTCTCTCTCTCTCTCTCTCTCTCCAGAAAATGTCATCTTATTCCACAGGTACATATAAAGTTGTTTTTCATATTTACTAAAATTTCGAAAATATGTGCATAAATTAAAAAATTCCATATACGATTACTATCTGCAGTTACAAAACCCCAAATTATTATACGATATGCGAAGAAGATGAAAAAAAGAAAAAGAAGAATAGAAATAGGCCCTCTGAGAATTGATAAGGGAGATTAACGAATGAAAAAAAAGGAAATTTGCAACATACTGGCAGAACGATATAAGAGAGAATTCACCCCTAGAATAGATAATGAAGATAATGATATAGAAGTAAGGGATGAAAATAGGAATGAATATTTGCTGACATAGATATTAATGAAGCTGATATTGTGCAGGCTATTAATGAAATTAAAAAATGGAGCTGCTGCAGGGCCTGATGGAATTCCTGCTATTTTGTTAAATTGAAAGTAGTTCATTCTATCGCAAAGCCACTTGCAATATTATTAATTAAGACAAAGTGTAGATACAGGCAAAGATTTATGATGAGCACAAATTAGCATATATTACCCCTACTTTCAAAAGTGGATCAAGACTAGAGGCAAGTAATTATAGGGGGGGCCTGTGAGTCTAACATCACATATTATGAAAGTGTATGAAAGGGTAATGAAGAAACTATTATGAAACATTTAATTAAAAATAATTTGTTTAATAAAGGACAAACATGGTTTCGTACCCGGAAAAAAGTACACAAACCCAACTGTTAGTCCACCGTGAGAACATATTCAAAATATGAAAAGCGGAAATGAAACAGATGTGGTTTATTTAGACTTTGCAAAAGCTTTTGATAAAGTAGACCATAATATATTAGCGAAGAAAATTAGAAAACACAATATCGTGGATAAAGTAGGAAGATGGTTAAAAGAATTTTTACAACAACAGAAAAACAGATAGTTATTGCAAACGACGAGAAATCGGATGAAGTCAAGGTAATATCCGGTGTGCCGCAAGGTACGGTGTTAGCTGCAATACTGTTTGTTATTATGATTGAAGACATAGACAATAATGTGAAGGATTCGGTAGTGAGTAGTTTCGCAGATGACACAAGAATAAGTAGAGAAATTACTTGTGATGAAGATAGGAACGCTCTACAAAGAGACCTTAACAAAAGTATATGATTGGGCAGAGGTAAATAGGATGGTATTTAACTCTGATAAATTTGAATCAATAAATTATGGAGACAGAGAAAGAAAGCTATATGCATATAAGGGACCTAATAATGAGACAATCACAAATAAGGAAGCAGTTAAAGACCTTGGTGTGATGATGAATAGGAACATGTTATGCAATGATCAAATAGCAACTCTGTTGGCAAAATGTAAAGCAAAAATGGGAATGTTGTTACGGCACTTCAAAACAAGAAAAGCGTGAACACATGATTATGCTTTATAAAAACATATGTTCGTAGTCCACTTGAATATTGCAATATGATATGGTACCCACACTATCAAAAGGATATTGCACAAATAGAGAGTGTACAAAAGGTCTTTGTTTACAGCTAGAATAGAAGAAGTTAAGGACCTAGATCTACTGGGAAAGACTACAATTCTTAAAATTATATAGTCTAGAAAGGAGAAGAGAACGCTACATGATAATTCAGGCATGGAAACAGATAGAAGGAATAGCAGAAAAATATCATGGAACTAAAAATATCAGAAAGAGCAAGCAGAGGTAGATTAATAGTGCCCAAAACTATACCAGGAAAAATAAGGAAAGCACACAGGACATTAATCCACTACGCACCAGCATCGAGTAATGCAGCGTCTATTCAATGCGTTGCCAGCCTCATCTGAGGAATATATCAGGATGTGAGCGTAGATGTGTTTAAGAATAAGCTCGACAAATATCTAAACTGCATCCCAGACCATCCAAAGATTGGAAGATGCAAAATATACCGGAAGATGTACTAGCAACTCTCTGGGTAGACATTAGAGGTGCCTCACACTGAGGGACCTGGGGCAAACCCGAACAAGATGTAAGGTCTGTAAGGTCTGTAAGGTCTCTCCAGAAAATGTCATCTATTCCACATATAAAGTGTTAAAGTTGTTTTTCATATTTACTAAAATTTCGAAAATATGTGCATAAATTAAAAAATTCCATATACGATACTATGCATACTATATATATATATATATATATATATATATATATATATATATATAATATGTGTCCGTGTGTGGGTGTGTGTGTGTGTGTGTTTGAAAATCATAGTAGATGCACGTGACTTCATGATATAAAGCGAATACCACAGGAAAAATAAATAGGCAAAAATTCGTACCGAGCGCTTTCATTCTTAGAGATTGTCGAGTGTAAAAATTTCTGCCTATTTATTTTCATGTGGCATCTGCTTATGTATAAATATATATATATATATATATATATATATATATATATATATATATATATATATATATATATATGACTCCCTCACAACAGAGCATATATAATGATATTCCGTGTTGAAACAGAATTTGGTAACCTTTTGTAGGAAACTGTGATGTGTCATATTTTTTTCGTACATTTGAAAAGAAAAGCAGGGTCTCTGAATGTTGTAACTGGGGCATGAATCTTGACAAACTGTTTACTGAGACATTTTGTCTATTGACAAGTGTGTAAACACCAAGAATCAAAATAAAATCTTTCTGAGAAACGTCCACCAGAAGAAAAGAAAACGAAGCAGGTAGAAATGAATTTGTGTCATTGTCGTCGTGGCCCAGAAAATACGTTTCACGAATGAGAGAGAGAGAGAGAGAGAGAGAGAGGAGCGAGAGAAATGGATCTAGAAACTCACCTTCCCTCTTGGTGTGTGAATGCATAAACACCCTTGTCACTCACCCTGACGGTGCTGTCGGCTAGTCTGGCGGTTCCTCCGTCAGCAGCACATTGTTGTTGGGATAAATATCGTCCCCCTGGGAAGGACGCACCTTCGGCAGGCTTCGAAGGGTTGGTGAGATGGAGAAAACAGATCTATAAGTTGTTGGAGGTCAAAGGGTGAAGAAAGGGAGAGTTGCACCTATTCGGCTGTTGCCTGTTCCTAGACGACGAGTTTTTCTAAGTGATACCTTCTTTGGTTTGTGTGTGTGTGTGTATGTGTGTGTGTGTTTACGTACTGATTTCTTTGCTTATTGGTTAAAATACTTATTTATTGTTTGATTTTATAATGCTTTTTTAGTTTATTTTCTTACAGAATTCTGTTGTGGGGGCGCTGCCTTCGTCTCTTTTTGCCATTTACACTAAAAATAGTCATGTGAAAGTAATTATTATAACACTGTTGTTTGTAATACTTTATGGGAAGTTTGACGGACGCAGCAGAGACCAAAGGATGAGAGTGTTTTAATTGAGGCTGACGGAGGGGAAAGTCATATTTTCTGATCAATCTCAAGGCTTAATAAAGAATGGGGACATGTTTGAAAGTTAAGTATATCTTATTTTAACCAGACTGCTGGGCTGATTAACAACTATCCTAGGGCTGGCCCGAAGGTATGTATATTTTTACGTTGCTAGTTCCAATTGGTTACCTAGCAACGGGACCTACAGCTTATTGTGGGATCCGAAGCACACTATATCGAGAAATGAAATTCTAATCACCAGAAGCAAATTCGTCTGATTCCGTAGTGGCAGAGCAGGGAATCGAAATCGTAATACCGAATCGGTAGGCGAGCGCGTAAACTACTCGTCCAACGAGGAACTCAAATTTAGAAGGACCATTACATTACGAAATAGGGGAAGTTAATGGAACTCAGTTAGTTTAGGGAAATTTTTAAATTTAAATTTTTACAATCTCTGCAAATGCGATTATACAAGCTAGGAGACAAGGCAGATTCCGTTTCACCTAGATTCCGATGGAACAAGCCCTCCAGAAGGTTAGGGAAAAAGGAGGCATGAAGCGTAATACTAAATGAAGGACGCCCTTTGAAGGGGGAACCCTTGTGAGAATCACTAAGGCAGGGGTGTCAAACTCAAATCCTTTCGAGGGCCAATTATGCACTTGGTTATGGTCTCAAGGGCCATCAAAGATTTGGTAGTTACTTATTCCTTATGACTCATTTATTAAGATTTGCAATAAAAGAAACTTATTGCCAGCAGTTATAATATGAAATAAATTAATAGATTATTGTCATATGAATGAAAGGTAAAACTTATTATGTCTCGTTTTAACATTTCAGTAACTTGTAACTTTAGTTAAATTTTCCTCAGTTCTAACAGTTATAGTATCTCGAGTTGAAAAATCTCTTGGCACTTCGAGGGCCACTTAAGACCACTTGACACCTCTGTAACTAGGGATTCAGAGCAGATGAAACAACGGTTTTTCGGCAACGTCTTTTTATCAAAGCATCCGATAAAGATGAAAGGTGGCAAGTGTATATATTATAACCCTACCTAATTTTTGCAAGTATTATTTAGTAACTAAATTCAATAGTTCTGGCACTTACCTGAGTAAAAGTGAGTTTCTCATGCCAGAACCATCAAAATGGCAGGTTAGGGTTTTGAGCATAAGTGATGTTAACCTATCACGTCATGAGGCTCCACCCACAGTGAAGAGAAGTTTACATATGGGGAAAACGGCTCTTCACCGTGGCTCTGGCCACTTGCCAATGACACAATAATTCACTAATTTATATTAGTACCCATCCTAGGCTTCAGCGATATCAGTGATGACGAGCAGGATTTGTCATTGTCTCCTTGATTACATTATCATTCTCAATAATTTTTTTTTATTATTATTATTATTTTTTTTTTTTTTTTTTTTTTTTTTTTTTTTGCTCTATCACAGTCCTCCAATTCGACTGGGTGGTATTTATAGTGTGGGGTTCCGGGTTGCATCCTGCCTCCTTAGGAGTCCATCATTTTTCTTACTATGTGTGCCGTTTCTAGGATCACACTCTTCTGCTTTGCATGAGTCCTGGAGCTACTTCAGCCTCTAGTTTTTCTAAATTCCTTTTCAGGGATCTTGGGATCGTGCCTAGTGCTCCTATGATTATGGGTACGATTTCCACTGGCATATCCCATATCCTTCTTATTTCTATTTTCAGATCTTGATACTTATCCATTTTTTCCCTCTCTTTCTCTTCAACTCTGGTGTCCCATGGTATTGCGACATCAATGAGTGATACTTTCTTCTTGACTTTGTCAATCAACGTCACGTCTGGTCTGTTTGCACGTATCACCCTATCCGTTCTGATACCATAGTCCCAGAGGATCTTTGCCTGATCGTTTTCTATCACTCCTTCAGGTTGGTGCTCGTACCACTTATTACTGCAAGGTAGCTGATGTTTCTTGCAAGGCTCCAGTGGAGGGCTTTTGCCACTGAATCATGCCTCTTTTTGTACTGGTTCTGTGCAAGTGCCGGGCATTCGCTTGCTATGTGGTTTATGTTTTCATTTTTCGTATTGCACTTCCTACATATGGGAGAGATGTTATTTCCGTCTATCGTTCTTTGAACATATCTGGTTCTTAGGGCCTGATCTTGTGCCGCTGTTATCATTCCTTCAGTTTCCTTCTTTAGCTCTCCCCTCTGTAGCCATTGCCAATTATCATCGCTGCTAGTTCTTTAGTCTTTTCTCATGTATTGTCCGTGCATTGGTTTGTTGTGCCAGTCCTCTGTTCTGTCTGTCTTTCTTCTGTCTCTGTATATTTCTGGGTCTTCGTCTAATTTTATTAGTCCCTTCTTCCCATGCACTCTTTGACCACTCGTCTTCACTGGTTTTCAGATATTGCCCAGTGCTCTGTTTTCGATGTTGACGCAGTCCTTTATACTTAGTAGTCCTCTCCCTCCTTCCTTTCGTGTTATGTATAGTCTGTCTGTATTTGCTCTTGGGTGTAGTGCTTTGTGTATTGTCATATGTTTCCTGGTTTTCTGATCTATGCTGCCGAGTTCTGCCTTCGTCCATTCCACTATTCCTGCGCTGTATCTGATTACTGGCACTGCCCATGTGTTTATGGCTTTTATCATATTTCCGGCGTTGAGTTTTGACTTGAGTATCGCCTTGAGTCTCTGCATATATTCTTTCTGATCGTGTCCTTCATCTCTTGTGTTTTATATCTCCTCCTTCCATTATTCCCAGGTATTTGTATCCTGTCTCATCTATGTGTTTGATGTTGCTCCCATCTGGTAGCTTTATCCCTTCAGTTCTCGTTACTTTGCCTTTTTGTATGTTGACTAAGGCACCATTTTTTCTATTCCAAACTCCATCCTGATGTCCCCAGATACAATCCTTACAGTCTGGATTAGGGTGTCTATTTCCTTGATGCTCTTACCATACAGCTTGATGTCGTCCATGAACATCAGATGTTTGATTCTCTTTTCTTGAGTTGGTACCCGGCATCCATCTTCTGTAGTACTTTTGTCATGGGAATCATGGCTACTACGAAGAGTAGTGGGGACAGTGAGTCGCCCTGGAAGATCCCTCTCCTGATATTAACCTCTGCTAGTCTTATTCCAGAGCTTGTAAGTATTGTAAATTCCAGTTGCGCATTGTATTTTTTGAGGAAGAAGGCTGATGGTATTTTCCTCTGCCCCATATATTTTCAGGCATTCTATTAGCCATGTGTGTGGTATCATGTCGAAGGCTTTCTTATAGGCTATCCATGCCATGCTTAGGTTGGTTTTCCTTCTCCTACTGTTCTTCATTACTATTTTGTCTATCAGGAGCTGGTCTTTTGTGCCCCTACACTTCCTTCTGCAGCCTTTCTGTTGGTGGGGGATGGTGTTTGTCTCCTCTAGGTAGTTGTATAGCCTTTCACTGATGATACCTGTTAGTAACTTCCACATTATTGGTAGGCAGGTGATAGGCCTGTAGTTACTGGCTATATTTCCCTTACTCTTGTCTTTTGTACTAAGGATGTTCTTCTGTGCATCCATTTGGGTGCATGGGGATTGAGATACAATGCTGGAGTTGTTCTGCTATTCGTGGGTGTAGGGCCTTGAAGTTTTTGAGCCAGTATCCATGGACTTCATCGGGACCTGGGGCTTTCCAGTTTGTCATTTTCTTTAGTTGGTGTCTGGCTGTGTCTGTCGTGATCTCTGTGAATCTTTGTTTTATTCTCCCTGTTTCTTCTTCCTTGACTTCCTGGAGCCATGTTGCATGTTTGTTGTGTGATACCGGATTGCTCCATATGTTTTCCCAGAGTCTCTTACTTGGTTCGGCTTCAGGAATTTCTGGGTGGTTGTCTTCCCCTCTTAGTTGGCTGTATAGTCTTTTCTGGTTAGTTCCAAATAGTTTGTTCTGTTGGTATCCCTTATTCCTGTTCATGTATCTTTGGATCTTATGTGCTTTGGCCTTAAGCCTCTGTTTTACATCTTCTATTGTGTTGTTTAGTCCCCTCTCTTGTACTTTGTATTTCTCGTTGAGTTCCTCCTGTTTTCTTGCTTCTTAGCCTTTTTTTCTGCCATCTCTTTCAGTTTACTCAAGTCAGATCTCATCACCATGATTTGCTTTTCCAGGCGCCTTTTCCAAGGAGGTTGCTGTTTTGGTTTCTGTTGGGTTGGTTGTGCTGGTGGTGTTGGTGTTCGAATCCCATCAGTTCTGCTACTAATCTTGCTCCTGCATATACCAAGTTATTTTGTTTCTGTGATACTGGTGGTGTGTATTATGCCCATTATTTCATTGACCTCACTTGTTTTTCTTCCTTAATTTCTGGTGTTTGTAGGCTTTCATGGAGGGGATCTTTGTTCTCTCTGTATCTGACTCCATCCATTTGTTCTGATCTTTTCTACCCCATTCCGTCCTCTCTGCTACTTCGTCAGTGTTTCTTCGTGTGTCGTTGTTTGATACCTCATCCTCCCTGTCGTCTTCTGTGGCATCGTCTCTCAGTTCGTCTTCGTGTAATTCGTTGTCGTGTGACATTTCCCTTTCCAGTTCTTCTCTTTCTGTTGGGGAGAGCCAGTTCTTTTTCTTTATGTTCCTTACTTGGTCTGCCAGCCTCTGCTCTGTTTGGGGGGTGTGTTATTCCTCTCATTCCAGATGTTGACCGCAACCCTTCTATATCCCTCTCTCCGTCGGGGTTGCTTCTGGATGTAGCATCTCCATATTTCCTTATTTTCTTCTCTTGTCCATATCTTCCTTTTTGCTTCTGTAGCTCCAATCTCAGGCTATTGATTACTGTCGTTGTGGTGATCAGTTGCTGGATGACGACCTCCAAGTACCTGACCGTCTTCCCCTTCACTTGGGTTGAATACCTGGTTGCCGGACGAAGCTCCTCTGTTGCCAGAGGTTCCATTTACGTCGTTGTCGTTTATTCCTTCATTTCTTTCCATCATTGCTGAGTTTTGCTATTTAACCCATAGCTGGAACCTACCCCATCAGGGATGGGTACTCATTTACAGCTGAGTAGACTGAGGAAATTATGGTAAAGATCCTTTCCCAAGGAATCAACGCCGAGGAGAGCAGTCACCCATCCAACGACTGACCAGCCCCAATGTTGCTTAAACTTGACTTAAGTCCATTGACGACCTAACCCACTCCTCCGCGCGCCACATATTATTATTATTATTTATTATTATTATTATTATTATTATTATTATTAATTATTATTTTTCATAAGTCATCCTATTCGACTGGGTGGTTTTTAGTGTGGGGTTCCTGGTTACATCCTGCCTCCTTAAGAGTCCATCACTTTTCTTAGTATGTGCGCTGTTTCTAGTAGCTCACTCTTCTGCATGAGTCCTAAAGCTACGTCAGCATCTAGTTTTTCCAGGCTCCTTTTCTGGGATTGGGATCGTGCTTAGTGTTCCTATGATTATGGGTACAACATGTTAGCAGATCCCATATCCCTCTTATTTCTATTTTCAGGTATTGATGCTTATCAGTTTTTTCTCTTTCTCATCTAATCAGGTGTCCCATGCTATTGCGACATCCGTAAGATGTGCTTTAACACTTTGATATCCTGAGCAATATTAAATAGTATTTAGCCTTCTTATAAAGATATCTCTTTATATGAATTTTTTCTTGGTAATTTCGACTGTATATATGTTGTACTTTTCCGTTTTATTCAAAAAGAAAAACTTGTTCGACTCTATGCACAAATTATTCTGTAAGGCAAAGATTTAATAGGAAAATATCAGATACAACGAATGCAACAAATAAAGTGCGCTTTACTATTTAGAATAATAACAGTTTTGCTTCATTACTTCCCAAAAAGATTGGCCAAAATTTAAATTAATGTCATGGAACACTCGTGGAATTAATTGGAATAAATGTTAACGATACATTTAGAAAAGAGTAATATGGACCATAAATGCCATGGCTGCCTGTTATGCTCCAGCTGATATGATTGGTCAGCCGAAGTTTATTTTACAATTTAAAAGAATGATCTAAAGCTCTTTTTATTACTGCGATTGCAGATGGAGTAGAATTACAGCTCTGCAGTTTCCATTTTTTCCGGAAAATGAGTATGAATGCTGGTAGTATTTCTTGCCGGTTTTCCAATAAAATTAGTGAGTACCATTACTTACTGCTGAGTAAAAATGTTGTAAAAGCTTCAATTTCTATGAGTTATTATCTGTATTTAACTTAGAAGTATGGAATAAAGCAACGGTCGCCAACCTTTCGAACTTCATCGACCACTAAATGTATAATTTTAAATTTGCCGGACCTCTAATATGAATGTAAAAAAAATGGTACATGCATTTATTTGATATGCATTTTATGTAAACTACATTAGAATAAATTCATATTTGTCATTTTTAATTTATTGTATTTCATGATGCTGTTAGTTTGTTAATGCTGTTTTTTTTCTGCTAAATTCTAGATCCAAAGTTTCAATGGTAAATCGCCCTAAAATGCTAAATTTAGCATTAAAAATGCTAAATTGACAACATTGGGCTCTCTATCTTGTGTACAACTTGTATCAGGGTTGCCTGAAGACGATTAAGAAAACATAAAAAATTTAAATAATGTCCATATTTTTCTGCGGACCACCAAAATTTCCTCATGGACCACCAGTGGACAACCGGTTGGCGACCGCTGGAATAAAGGCATGCTGTATCTATTGTTGCTTTTTGTGCGATTGTTCAACATCTCTCCATTAATTTAACCCGTCATAAAGGTAAGACAAAAGTCAGGATATATAAGAAGATTGGACCTTAACAGAACGCGAGATGTTTAAGAATAGTAAAGACGAAAAAGAGATTGAAATTTGTTGATTGTCACAGTAGATAGAAAGGTGTATTTACTGAGAGAGTAATTCGATAATTGCTGATCTTAAGTTAATTTATGGATGTGGAAGCCTTTTGGGTTGACGCTCCGGCCTGAGCCCAATAAAAATAGATCTTTCTCGAAAGACGCAGCTTAACATCTTCTGAGGAAAAGAAAGAGAATTTAAAATATATTTGAGGTACAAGAGAGCAGAAGCTCTGAATTTGAGGTATGGGAGAGGAGATTGCGTTATGGTGGCATATTTGAATCATCTCTCAAAGAGTGCTGGCTGTACCATCATATTTAGCATAAGCGATTGTACTTCTTGCAGTTATATAGTTTGTGATACATAAAGCGTTGCTTCAGTGAAGTCAGAACATTTTCAGATGTAAAGAGTACTTTTTCAAACACTGAACAAAGAACATATTAAACAAAATGTGTTAAAGGATTCTGACTGCCTAGCATTCAGGGTGCAAGTACAACCGTCGGTGGGCACTGATGGCCATTCTTATATAATTTAAACTTCTGAATATTTAGAAAATATTATTAATATTTCTTTAGTGGAATTGGAAGGTGCTTAACCTAACGTTCTACTCAGCAAACGAGTTGGAAACAGTAATTTTGTGATGGTTTCTATAAAGCGGGTGTATCCTCACTTCACAGATTAAATGTACAAAGGTGGTAGTGAATGATGTGTTGTGTATTCTGAAGGCACATTCAATATTATGTATATATATATATATATATATCATATATATATATATATATATCTATATATATATATATATATATATATATATATATATATATATATATATGTATATACATTATATGTATGATGCATGTACCTAAGGCTTCACCGCGGCAGGCTAACTTCCTTGCCTATCAGCGTGTTTTCCCAAACTTCCTAAGTAAACCCTGCCCCAGTAGTCTTAGGTACAGTGGTGCTTAGGTTGCATCTTCTTTTATGACCTGTGTGGCCTGGTTGACAGCGGTCTGGTCTTTCAGTTGAGAGACCTGGGTTCGATCCTGATGTGAGTGTGACATTTATTTCGGTTCCGCACGTGACTGTGTGTTGTATATATTAATAATATATATATATCTAATATATATATATATAGAATATCTTTGAACGTCTTCGAGCTTTTTAGTTTAGGTTGGCATCTTTGAAGCGTTCGTTCAGCAGGTGTTGAAATGTAGACTTTTTGTTTGATGTTCTTGTTGTCGAGAGGCAGAATTTGGCCAGTCTCCAGAACCAGGCGTTCGCAGCTGGTTGACCCCTTTCGGTCTTGGAAGAGAAATCCCGTCTGATGCATCCTTCCAGACTCGTGTTTTTCCGCCTAAGATTGATTATTGTTCAAAGAGGATTACGAAGGTACATGGCGGAAAAGGATTTAAATCCTTTTTGTGGTGGTAAAACCTTCCATTTAAAGAGAATCCAAACCCTTTTCTAATGGCACCATCGTGAAGGGATTCCGTCCGCTTAGCTTTTGCATTTATAGCTCTCAAATAACATTTACCCTCAAATAACATTTATTATGAAAATTCTTTATGTTTATGGACTTATTTGATTTATGTTGTGTATGCGTATATGCACGCGTGTGCTTGTATTCAAAGCTGCATATGAATGCTTAAAGATCAGTTACTGTAATAATTTAGTTGTGGGAAAGTGACTGAAGTACAGTAATTGTCGTGTCTCTCTATGTTAAGGCATTATTTCGTTCTTTGTGTGTGCGTGCGTGCTTGTGTGGAGGGATATAATATATGTGCATTCTAATAATGGATAAGCGAGTGCAGGATGTAGAGCTGTGAGGAAATACAAATATATAATTGAAGAAAAATCGTTCGGGCAAAAGAAGTTGATTGCTGTAAACGCAGGAGCGATTTATTTCGTGGAAATAAAATGCGAAGGAGTGACAGCTCCATTGAATATGCAGATTGTTCCTCGTCGAAGGAAACAATAATGAATTCTGTGTGTGTGTGTGTCTGTGTGTGGAGAGAGAGAGAGAGAGAGAGAGAGAGAGAGAGAGAGAGAGAAGAGAGAGAGAGAGAGAAGAAGAAGAAGAAGGGGCTTTTGCAGTTGATTAATTCTGACAAATGGTAGCGAGTAATCTAGTAAAGTGTAGGCCTTCCTTTGAGACGAGAAATCACAAACAAATATATAAATAGTTAAACAGACAGACCTGAGTCGATTGAAAATCGACGGCTTCGTAGTCTTATTGCTTAATGCAGACAAAGGGAGCGAGCAGCGCCGATAAGAGAAATGTTCTTTTAATGAATAAGACAGATCTTTCGCAGAGAGAAGTGGGATGGTTCCGAGAAGAAAACAGATGATCAAGTAGCTGTCAGAGAAAGAGAAAAGAGGCGAATGACGCCCAATGCACCAGTGATTAACCTGTTGTCTCAGCAGTCAACAGAACGCGCCATAAAAGGGAAGGCTCGCTAGCTAGCCGGAGGAACTGAAAGAAGTAAAAAGAAAAAATAAGAATAAAAAAAAAAAAAAATACAAAAACCTGTTTTCTTAAGTGGCAGGACGGGTGGGTCAGTGCCCAGGGAGCTTCTTTTCCTCTTCGCCTCCTGACTCCTCCTCGCCAAGCAAAGGGGCAGTGACGTGACTTGTTAGATGACCTCCAGTGCTGAAAAATAAAAGAACAAAAACATTTTTTTCACTTTATAAGAAAGCTAAGCCTCGTTACTGGTATGAGGACGGACTCCGTTAGTCATTTTGGTATGCTTTACGATCTTGCATAAATGATATGCACTCATTAAGGCTGCATATTTATATATATAATCTATATAGGTATATATATATATATATATATATATATATAATAGTATATATATATTATATATGTGTGTGTGTGTGTGTGTGTGTGTGTGTGTGGTGGTGTGTGTGTTAATATACAGTATTTCTTAAGGTGTGCTTATCATTCTTTTATCAATACCTAACGTAGTTACCTGCTTGAACCACAGTCTTCAACCAAAGAGAAGACAAAGAGCAGATCAGTCTCATAATTTGACAAGAATCTTATTATTTAGGAGACAAAAGTTAAGACGTTAAAGATTAAGAAAGAATGATGAATTAAAGCAAAGAAGTTTTTTCTTGTGTTTTATTCGTCATCTGTAATTGCTGGATAGTTGAATTTGGAAATGTCTGTTGCCCACTGTGTTCCAACTTGAAGTTTCGTGAAAATTGCCGTAACTGAAAGAAAAGAATATATGTAGAGTTAAAGGTAGACTTCTCAACAGGTATTGACGCGACTGTGAGGCGTTGGTGATTATTTGCTACGGGAGTTCCACCCTGATCCAGCATGGAAAGGATATCTGCCAAGGAAATCTGTATTGAAACGCCATCTCAATTATTTTCAAACTTTAGTTAATTGAAATGCAATTGCTGAGCCTTCAATACATTACATCCAACTTGAAATCTGGAAGTACGTATAATTAGTACGCACGCTTCTTTAACCAGTTTGCTAATCACTTTAATGCTCTTGCTAATTACCCTTTAACAGAAAGGGTGGAGGCGCTGCTATACCGATAGCTGGGAAGGCAATTTTATGCACTTGAAGGAGACATCAACCTCCACATCATTTGATGAAATAGACAATCATACTTTTTTTTTATTTTTCTACTAAAGCTCATCAAGAAACCTAAAGTTCTTACGGCGATAGAGAGCCTAAGCATGTGAAAAGGAATGCAAGACGGAATACGGAAAAGAGGCGGATCTGATGGAAGAAGAGGTTTTTGTTAGTGCTGTGGCAAGACTGAAGATGCTATCGGGCCGTTACACTCCCGGAATAGCACCAACAGGGTTTTTGCAAGTCACGGAATAGTAAGTAGAGAATGAGTACACGTATATACTGTAGAATGATGTTATCTTGAGCTCAGAGTAATGATTTAAATATAAAACTTAAATGAGTATATAAGCAAAACGATAACTAACAAACGAAAATGCAAACAAAACAGCTAGTTCCCTCCAGTGAAATGATTCACAGAGATCAGTGAAACATGAAAGTATTCACTTTATTGTGATATTTTGAAAGGCTTATAATTACATGCAAATTAGAAAAATTGGCGAGCTATATGATATACCTACAACGAAATTGTGGTCCTTGATAAAATGAGGATCCTCCGACATGCCAACGGTGTTCCAGGATATAATGAATCACTTGCGTGCCTCCAGAGAATATCTGCAGTGGAAGTTGGAGAACGAGAGAATTTTGTGAAGTTTCGTGTTGTATTGTACGAGGGTAGAAAGCACGATCTTCGTAGTGGCTAATGGTTGTTGTTTAATTCAGCAATGTCCGTGATGGGTTATTGAAACGGATGATAGCTTTTGTCTCACGTTTTTTCTTCTTAGGTAAAGTTTGAAGGGAAGCATACAAGATATTACATAGACTGAAAAGCTCCTTCCCTACAGTGACTTATCTTGTTCGTGCTCCTCTAACCATGCCTACGTAATTAGCAGTAGGAAACAACCGTGCGAGGGGGAGTCGGGTGGGGTGCGGTATTCGGGAGGAGAAATTGCCATTTCATGGAGAAGGACCCCACCAAACTGTTTGTTGCTGACATCAACTTGGAGATAAATAGGCTGACCAGCTTCAGCTGTTGAAATGCTGCCTTTTACCTCCCTCGTGGATTTAACGTTATTGGGTGATGCAGTTGAATACGATGACAGAAATGTAAATAGGAAGCAACAATGCAATAGAAATGTAATTAATTTTTTATGTTAGTGTGAGTAGGATAAGATGCAATTGTCTTTCATTTTCGAGTATTTGGAATTACTGGAGCAAGCTGTATTTACTGTTCTAAACCTCCCAAGAGGTATATAAATGTGGATAGGGCGCTGGTCATCCGAAAAGGTTATATAAATGAATGGATAAAGATTTATAAATATTTAGCTTTTCCCATTAACTGAATTTTTTTATAACCTTACAGATGATTAGAATGAATACATTTTATTAACATATTTCATTGAGATGTGGCAATGCAGTCAATGATGTTTTTATTTCTTTTCTTTTTTTGCCCACGTTTTGAAACCTAGATCGATATGAGAAGTGGTTCAGGATACTCTACGTTTACCTGTAACCTGGCAGACATGACAAAACGAGATATATTCTGAGTTATCCTTTTCTTATTCTGGGTCAATGGATCTTCTCTTACAACTGTTGGTCTTTCTTAGATAAGCCTTGTTATCTTACTGTGGGTAAACAATTAGACACTTGGCTACGTGAGTGCGAATGAAAGGTGTTTTAAAAATGTCTTGCTTGTAAATTCCGTGAGTAGGCTAATGTTCGTAATAGCATGAAATATTGTAGTCTGTGAGGCTAGCCTAGGCACACATATTTTTTTTTTTTATCATCGTTAGGCATTTGAACGATATTTAGAAAGAATAATTAAATAAAAGTTACAATAAAAAATATCTGACTGAAATGGAATGAATGTGGGTTTAAAATGCTGGTTAAATAAAATTCTGGGAATCAGTACCATAGGTCGAGCTACATTGGTCCATTCTTCATGTTCTAGCGATAAACAATATTAAAGTTCATTTTTCAATTTAAGGAAGTAGATATTCCTTTGCTATCACTATAAAGTTCTTTTTATGTCATTCAATGAAACTGTAACATAGCATAAAATTTTAATCATTAGAAAATCTTGGGATCTGAACAGCCTTTGAGCATAGAACTAAGTGTACCCGGGCTCAACTAACGAGATTATTGTCAGTTTGTCGTTCGTCTGTGTTTGATCTAAGTAAGCTGGTTGATGCAAGCACGTCTTTCGTGATCTTGCGTTGGTAGATTATCGATACAAATTGACTTGTTTATGATTTATATAAGAAGGGGAAAGGTTTCTTTCTAAAAAAAAAAAAAAACACATTCAAACGTTGATTGTCAGCCAGCCAATCGCTTGGTAACCATCCACAATGCGCCTATCTTCACCCGTGGGTGGACAGAAAATCTTGAATACTTAGTTTAGGCTACAGTGACAAAGTTCTTAAATGACACAATCTCCTTGTTAGTGTCAGTTGAATTGGTTTTGTGTTTAGTATACAATTATAAAAAACAATATCAATTCTTATTTAGTAGGTTTTATACAGTTTAAAAGAAAAATAGTAACTACGTATATCTCTGCCATTGGGTTTATCAGTCTGGTTGACTGAGGCGATTATTGTGTGTATAAAAACTATATATATAGTATATATATATATATATATATATATATATATATATATATATATAATATATATATATATATAATATATATATATATACATATATTGTATTTGCGTGTTCCAGCATAACTCTGAAGTGCATTGGGCAATTTCAACCAAACTTGGTATACATATGACTTACTCTCTGGAAAAGATTACTGTACGGGTAAGACATCACTAGCAACAAAGGACACCAAAAGGGAAGGGGGGGGGGGGGGGGGTTTTGGGTTTGGGAAGGTCTTCTCTGAAATGGTTACTAGGTGAACTCTGTAGGTTTATCATACCTCATTTTGGTATACATATGACTTACTATCGGTAAAAGACTACTGTGGGAGGTGAGACATCACTGGCACTAAAAGGGGTGGGAGAGGAAATGGGGGAAACAAAAAAATAACTGAAAACAACAGATATATGCATCTAATCCATAGTTTTCAAGGTCGCTGAGATGAATAATGACTCTCCCAATGCCTTTTAAGTCCAAGTTCAGCCCTGATATGAACAGGGTGAGAAGTGGTGGAAAATAAAATGTTGAAGAATACAGATATTAGTGTCTAATTTGTAGTTTTCAAGAACTTTGAGATGAATAATGACACTCCCAATACCCTACAAGTCCAAGTTCAGCATGATATGAATGGGGGGGTGAGAAGGGGTGAATTACAATATGTCAAAAAAACGGGCAGTTTAATTGAAGCAACTATCTAAGCAGGAAAGGGAGAGAATGGCAGGGAGAGAAATTGATTGAATGAGAGAGAGAGAGAGAGTAGAGGGGGAGTCAGGGAGGAGACAGGGAGAGAGGTTACTGGTTGTCATTCAGAGTTTACCCGAGCAGCGCTGGGTTAGTCAGCATGTATATATATAAATGTATGTGTATATACAGTAATGTGTTTGTAAGTGTATAAAGAGAAATAGAGGGAATTTTTTTTTTTACTTCAACTAACTTGTTTTGCCTTACCAAGTGCAACATGATACCGCTATGAGTTTCTAGTGTCTTTCCTCACTATTATTAATATTATATATATTTAGAATAAAATAAAATGAACGACCAGAGTGAAATCCTCAGATGTGAATAATATGGAACAAGATAAAATAACAAAGAAGAAGTAAATAAACACGCTCATACACAAAGTTAGCCAAAAAGATGTATGATTTTCGCCATAAGCCAGAAAAATCAAGGATAAAATCAGTACATCATTTCCTTAACATATTTGCATTACTATCCAGAGTACTATCAGTAAAGCCATCCTGCGTCTCTGCAATAAATGGAATAAAAGACCTTTTACAGGCCCTTTTCGCCATTTATCACATTATATGTGAACGTTTTTATATACTGTATATATTGTTTTACATTTCTCCCCGTTAAAACTTTTATAGTGTATTTTATATAATATAGATGTTTTATATATCTCCCTGGTTGTATGTTCGCATCTGACAAAAAAAAAAAAAGAAAAAAAAAAAGCAGTTCCTCAAATCACTTGATTCTTTTTCCTTCGTCGATTGCTGTCGAGTCGGCGGGAGTAGTTCAAAGGCACTATTGCTTTCGTATAATTTATTCACTTAGAGTTTTCTGTTTATCATAATTGGCTGTTATTTTCCTCCTCTCTCCTCCTCGTCCCTCCAGAATATAACCCTCCATTACCCCCTGTAAGCCGCCTTTACTTATTGTCAGAATGTTTAGGTGAAATTCTTTGTTTACATCTTGGTTATTGTTGTTGTTGTGGTTCTTCTTCTTCGTCTTCTTCTTCTTCTTCTTCTTCTTCTTCTTCTTCTTCTTCTTCTTCTTATTATTATTATTAGTAGTAGTAGTAGTAGTAGTAGTAGTAGTAGTAGTAGTAGTAGTAGTGTGCTAATGGTGGCGATGTGTTCAAGTATCTGTAAAATTAATCCATGGCAAATTGTTTGTATTTTTTACAGTTCTTAATCTTCAGTAGACTTATAATAATCACTCATTTTTTCATCGAAAAAGATCAATTATCTGCTAAAAAAAAAAAAATGGGTGAGTTAAACTTCTTAAATGTCGTGAGTACATTTACTTTCTTGGCTTATTGTTAGCCTTGTTCATTAAATAATGCTGATTTCTTTTATCAACTTTTCCTCCGTTTTTTCATCGTGTGTGTGTGTGTGTATAGTACATAATATTATGTGAATTAATAGATACACAAACCTCATATATAAATTATAATATGGATTGATACATACTGAGTAGTATTTATCTAGCGTGATAGCATGATAAGTCATCACCAAGGTAAATTTTCAAGATTTTCATTTTAAGTTACTTATACAAATCACTTATTTGTTTTAATGAACTCGAATCCCACTCCGTGTAAACGCGTACCCTTCCTTGAAATGAGTGTTTATCCCTAGTGACCAACATCAGTCATAACTGTTGGAGCTCCTTTTAAAATTGACAATGTCTAAAGGTAGTTAACGCGAAAGTTTTTAATTTTGCAGAAGGTCTGATAGTATTCAACTTTTTCAAGGCCAAGGCCTGTGGCATTGGCAACGAAATGCCTCCATACTATGTTCGAAAGATAAGTTGCCGGTTCTTAGGAGAAAGTAAGAAAAATGTAGAATAAGTTCTTGAATAGTAGTATAAGAGGTTTTAGAAAGCTTTGGAATTTCCCCTGTGATGATTTTTTATTTATTTATTTATTTTCTTTAGGCATGGGGCGGCTCTGGCATTTACAACAGGATTTTAGAGCGCAACGTAAAATCTTCATCTTACTGTTTCTCTGTTTTTGTCGCAGGGTAATTAAAACTTCTTTTCGATAACAGTTCTCTCTCTCTCTCTCTCTCTCTCTCTCTCTCTCTCTCTCTCAGTGCCATTGAGGTTTTGTTCCTCGTCTTTTGATATTAACTGAAGGTAAAGTGATTAGAAACTCAACCAGTCATTTTTTAGAAAGTGAAAAAATAGGTTTTTTATTTTATGATACAAAGGTATAACGCGTGACGAGAGAGAGAGAGAGAAAGAGAGAGAGAGAGAGAGAGAGCGGGGCATGTGCTTCATACAATTGACTCTAGACAGTGCCAGGCACATGTTGATATGTCTTAAATTTCTGTGCCAACATGACGCACGGTTTCACAGCTCCAGAATAATATGGTGTGAAGGATTCACAAGAGTCTTAGAGAACTTTTTCTAAACACTCATGTTATATAATTCTCCTTCAGTGCACCCGAATAATGTAAATAGTGTGCATAAACTCACGTGTTTATGTAGCCGTGTTTGCTTTTACGACAAGAGTGAGTAAGCACCAGGACAAACAAGGTGTTGACGTCACTGCTTTTGATTCGTCCTCCTGCTACTTACCCTCCACTTCCCTACCACCTCCCCCCCCCCCCCCCTCCTCCTTTCCAATCCCATCCTCTCTCCCCCTCCCGAGAAACAGCAAATATTGCGGAAAAGAACGTCATCTTTTTAACGCGTTCGGATAAACAACACTGACGTTCTTTATAGCGAAATCGGCGCTTAAGGCTTGAGACGTGACCACAGGTTAACTTCGGCATCTAGAGAAAACCTCGAAACGTGACTTCTGAGAAACGCACAGGCGATGGTAAGGGCTAGTTATTATTGTTTGTACAACTTGGGAAGGATGTTATCTTATCGTTTTCATTTGCCGCTGTGTATGTGTGATGTGTCTCGTGAAGGGATGAGCACGGACATTTCCGTGGTTGATTGAACGAGAGGCCGTTTTGCATCATGCACAGCCCCATAGATGTTCATTTTGTCGAATTTACGCAGATTATAGCATTACGAAACTATTGTGCGTATCCATTGTTTTGTTAACCTGATTTGCTATCAGGAGAATGGATTAAATATGACGATAAAAAAAAATGTTCACTAAAAGTCATGTTAAGGTATTAAGTTTACGGCCGGTGAAGAACAATTGCTAAGGATTAAGTGAATATATTGATATAAGATAACATGCTTTATTTTGTTGGAAACTTGTTGATTTAAATTAGATGGCGATAATAGAGTCAGAAATATATTTCTGTGAAACACGTTCTCACATGTTCATTGTTTCTATCATATTCATGATAAAGGGGTAATTCGATTGATATGCTACCAGTTGACTTACTGCTGGGTTAGGAAGTTGGGTAAAATTCGCTGGTATGTTAAGCGGCAGCCTGCCCGGGAAATGCTTCAGTTGAGGAGTACCTAGGTTCCAACTTCTTTTGGAATTCGGCTCCGATGTAAGCCAGATATATATATATATATATATATATATATATTATTATATATATATAATATATATATCGAACTACAAATGTCCTTTAATATCTAATTCGCTCTACCTAACCTCGGAAATTAATATATTTTCATATATGTTTAACCGAGGGGGATTTATTAAGCGATAATACGAATTGGCGATCGACTGGCGCGAACCATCGACCTCTCAATTCCAGGACGGTAATGTGATAGGAGTATATATAATATATACTTATATATATATATATTATATAATATATACTATATATATATATATATATATATATATATATAATATATTATTATATATCATCCTCATCACCGAAAACACCTTGTGACACAAGGAGAGCCTCAGAACCAATTATGGCTTTCACGTGCTACAGTGTTTTATTTTTCACAAATCTCCACTTATCCCCAGCCTCACGACCCATAGGTCTCATCCAATTAGTTTGGCCCCTCTGGCACCTCTGGCGTCCACCGGATCCCACCAAACACTAACACGTAATATCGTCCCAGGGTTTGTGCAAAAGAGATATCAAGTCCGACTCCATCTTCCTGTCATCTGTATCTTATCTTCATATGGAAATTCTGCTTTTTCCCTTTGGTATCATTCCGAAGTTTATCTTCCCATCTATATGCAAATATTCTTTCATAGCTGTATCCTCATACCGACAAAATCTTTTAGATTTAGTTTCACTGTCATACCATGATCTATTTCCGCGAAGCAATACAGATCGCATCAGGCAATTACATAATCCTACTTTCGCATCCCATTTCAGTCAAGTTGACCTCCACACTCATTCAGAAGCCTATTGCCTGACTTCCCACTTTTAGTTCTTTACTAAACTGCAAGTCAAGAGAACCACTACTGGATATTACTGTTCTTAATCATTTGAAAGCTTCACACTCATTAATCTTTTCTTTGTTTAATTCTGTTTCGTCTCTTTTTGCATATTCTTTCCTCAATACTTCTGTTTTTCTTATATTTCGAATCCCATATTTCTGGATGTAGAATGCATTATGTTAAACAATGTATGTAAATGTTGACGTATGTAAATTTCTTCTTGTTCTAAGATTCTGAAGTTTTTATCGTCACTCCTCCCCAGATATTCACCTCTATCTATGAAGTTATTTTTTTTATTATTATTATAAAACCAACGATTATGCCAAAAAGGGAAAGGTGAAATTACATCCCCTTGTAGCAACACGCAATATATGATATATAATATATATATATATACTTATATATAATATATATATATATATATGTATATATATATATATAGTATATATATATATATTATATATATATATATATATATATATATGTATAACTGAATCACGAAAGTTAGGAACGTGATGAATCCATAAATAAAGATATATGCCACGAAGGAAAAATAAACGAAGGAGGGCTGCAAGATCTTTCGACGTTAAAAGTCCTTACTGAGCAGAGACTGACAATACCATACGAGAAAAACAAGACATACAAGAAGATTCGTATAACTGACAGATAGGGATTATAAAGAGATTAGTACCTAGAATCCGACACACTTGGAAGATAAGAAACCTTCCCAAACAAGCATAAACAATGGGTGCAATTAAAGGTTTAAGACAATCATCTCAGATACAATTTCAAGACAATTAAAGGATTATAGGTGACAGCTATTCAGAACTTGGTAAACAAAACCATATTCACAATACATGACAGACATACATTACAACAAAATTAATAACTCTAAGGCAACTGATTTTTATATAAGTCAGTAAATATATCTTTGAGGTCATTCTTAAACATGTATGGATTGTCCCTCATTTTATCTCGGACAGTCTAGCAAAGGCTTAGAAGTAAGGCTAAGCCAGCATAAATATTCTGTAAAAACTGGGCAAAAATCTAATGCATTATTCATTCATTTAAGTGAAAACAACCACCGAATAAATTGGATTGATTGTACAGTAATTGCAAGGTCAAGAGATGTCTTATCACGAAATCTTTTAGAATCTGCTTTAATACAACTTACTTTTCATTGTAATTTCAATGTTAGTCGTGGCCTTTTTCATTTAGACCCTTGTATCTGTAACATGTTTAAGAATGACCTCAAAGATATAATTACTGACTTAAATAAAAATCAGTTGCCTTAGAGTTATTAATTTTTTTGTAATGTATGTCTGTCATGTATTGTGAATATGGTTTTGTTTACCAAGTTCTGAATAGCTGTCACCTATAATCCTTTGTCTTGAAATTGTATCTAAGATGATTGTCTTAAACCTTTAATTGCACCCATTGTTTATGCTTGTTTGGGAAGGTTTCTTATCTTTCAGGTGTGTCGGATTCTAGGTACTAATCTCTTTATAATACCTATATGTCAGTTGTACGAATCTTCTTGTATTGTCTTTTTCTCGATGTTAATGTCAGTCTCTGCTCAGTAAAGGACTTTTAACGTCGAAAGATCTTGCAGACCTCCTTCGTTTATTTTTCCTTCGTGGCATTTATCTTTATATATATATATATATATATATATATATATATATATATATATATGTATATATATATATATATATATATATATATAAAGTATTAAGATCTCGACTCTCGAGATCGACAGGTTCTTAAAAATAATAAACAATTGGGCTGTAATGACTGACGACAGGTGACAAACAAAGGAGGGAGGAGCATAACAAAACTAAAAAGTTACCTTAAACTTAATTTATTTACAAGATTTAAATACATAATGTACATTGAGTCAAGGTTCTGGGTGGCAGAAACACACAAAAATTATAAGCTAACAATATGTAAAACCAGTTTAAGAATCAATAAAATACACCCTTCAATAACAAAGCCATGAAAAATCACAATCTAAACAATAAAAAGAATAATCACAAAATAGGCTGAATAAGGGCAATAACAATCTTTAAATGTAATAAATAGAAATAGGCAGCGTAATACATAACTAAAATTGACACTGAAGCAGCATAATGAAATAACTAGACAAAAACGGGGTACTCTTCCTCAAACAATGAGGACAACAGTCCAATGCCGGACGATCAAGATAGAGCCGATACGACAACCACCTCGTCCTTGGAGACAATATGGACATCCTCCTCGAATGCTGGACGATCAAGACAGAGTTGATGCAACAACCATCTCGTCCTCAGATGTAGTATGGAGGTCCTCCTCGACCACTGGACGATCAAGACAGGGTTGATGCAACCACAAACTCGTCCTCAGATACTCTCCGCTGCTCTGCTGCCAAGACTCTGCCTCTCTGAACCTGACTGGTCGTTCTGATCTCCAGAACCTGACTGACGAAGTTTGACGCCATCCAACAGACGTCAACTCGCCAGCAATTAAAAAACAAAAACAAAGGAGGCAACAATCCACCAAGGGAACAATCGGCAAACGATTGTTCCTAACAAAAGACAAAATCCTAAAAGGAAAGAGAAACAATGGAGTTCTGCAAGGCCTTTCGAATTTTTGTCCTTTACTTAGTTAAGTAAAAGCCAACAAGTCCAAAGGCTTTGTAGATCTCCATCGTTTCTCTTTCCTTCGTAGAATTTGTTTTTTTTATATATTCATCACGTTACATATTTTCGTGATTCAATTATACATATATATGTATATGTGTGTGTATGTATGTATCTATATACTTACATATACCATACGCCTTCTTCACCTTAGGAGGATGTGGCAATAGAAGTGTAGAGTACAGCCTTCAGGTTTCATAGCAATTCTTTGACGGTGGTTCCCATTTTTTAGCTGGGGGGTATGGGTGGGTGATAGACCAGGAAGAGTTCAAGATTTTAGGTTATAGTAGTTTAAAGCTAGGTTCTTTTTGTCAGATTCTCATATTATTGATATTATATAACTAATAAATACTACAAATATAATCAGTGAAAGTCACCTATATATGATATATATCTATATATATATATATGATAATATATATAAATATATATATCTATATATATATATCTATATATATATATATATATATATATATATGTAGTATATATGTATATATATATATATATATATATGTATATATATATATATATATATATACTATAATATGTATGTATATATATATATATATATTATGATATATATATATCATATATATATATCTATATATATATATATATATATTGATCAGGGGGGACAGTCTAAATAAGTATTAGAGTTTCAAAAAAAGCTTAGAAAAGAAGAGTCAAATGGTTTGGTCATGTCACGAGGAGGAATGAAGATGAACAGTATGTAAGAGGGTTATGAACGTGGAGGTGGATGGCAGAAGAGGGAGGTGAAGGCCAAAGTTCAGGTAGAAAGATAAATTGAATGACATGAAGGAAAAGGGTCTAAGAGAAAGATGTACAGGACAGAGGAAGATGGAACAGGCTGAGTAGAAACAGTGACCCCATATAGCACTGGGAAAAGCTGAAGGCAAAGAATAAAAGAAAGAAGATATATATATATATATATATATATATATATATATATATATATATATATATATATATATACAGTCAAAAAAGGCAATAAAGAAATAAATATTCGGCTATGATGGTGAGGGTGGTCTATTCCAGCACTGGTAACTCCATCTGAATTTGACAGATGCAAGTACTACTACGTATGAGCTTCTCCTATTGGCCAGATAATAATCATCATTACCACCTTCTGTTACGTGTATCTGAGATCGAGTCACGGCAGGGTATCAGAATACTGTCGTTATTTGTGCTTTTGTATTTATAGGTTCAGTAGAGAGAAGCGTTTCCTAAAGGCGAAGAAATCGAAAAGTTGAGTGGCGTTGTGGCTACATACGTATCTAGTAAAAAGTGAGTAGTAGAAATTATATAAATACACATAAAGAACATAAAAACAAAGAATAGAATAACATTATATTAAAGCCAACAAAGTAATACCGGAATAAATGAAAAATACAGGCTAAGAAAAGTCCTTAGATAAATAGTAATGTAGAGAAGATGACTGAAAATAGAAGGATTATATATGTATTAAAATTCAAACTGTACATCGGAGAACTGACTATTCATGTCTGTGGTTAAAAGGTAATTGTGGGACATTAAGAACGAAGATGATAGGAATGAAGGAGGGCGAGGTGACGACGATTTCGTAAACTATGCACGATGGAACTGGGGTACTTGATCACTAAGTGGGGTGATTTCTCTTATATATGGAAGACTAAAAGCGATTTCTAATCCTTGCATTTTATTCAAATTATATATACATATATACATATGTATATATATATATATATATATATATATATATATATATATATATATGTGTGTGTGTGTGTGTGTGTGTGTGTGGTGTGTGTGTGTGTGTGTGTGTGCATTATAAAAGAGAGAGAGAGAGAGAGAGACTAGCCAAAACGAAAAACTTAGGTAAAAATTTACCGAGAACAAAAGAAAGCAATCAGGTCACCAATAGAACAGTAAAACCTGCAACGGAAAACACGCTGTCAAGATGACTGATACGGAAGACAGGCATTGTGAAGATAACGGTCGAGATCGTGTCTAGTCGATCACCAAGAATTACTTACTTTCGAAATGCTGCTATTTGAGGGCGCCAGCTTGTAGCGTCAAGTCTTGTCTGGTGGGTGGAGCTCTTAGACGGATGGTAATGAGCGGTTCAACATTTTCTATTTTTACGAGACAGCCAGAAAGAGAGCTAAAATTATAGGAAATTTAATTTGCTCGGAATTTTGATGTAGTTGCAATATTCATATTCAGTTTTTTTACATTTTCCAACTACTTTTGTATATGTGTGTGTATATATATATATATATATATATATATATATATATATATATATATATATATATATATATATATATATATATACATATACAAAAATGTATATATAAAAAATTATATACCTATCTATATATATATATATATATATATATATATATAATATATATATATGTATATATATTATATAGAATTTTTTTAATTAAGTTCATTCTAAAGGGCTTTGACCATTTAATTAGACAGTTTACACCTCAGTGCTCCTCACTACCTTATCTGTATTGTTTAGTCAAGACACATAATTGATAACCCTATCAAACCAATCATTATTTCAGTAGGCTCAGTTTCGTATAATTCATCTAAGTGGCTTGTAAAAATACTTACACCTTTGGTAGGAAACATTTCTAACAAGAATGTAAGAAAACAACGTCGTCTTCATAAACAATTTGAATGGTTTCAATTTGAATTTTGATATTGATATGGTTAGTTTTGATGTTCTCTTTATTTACAAAAAGTGCCTGTAGATGATTTGCTTGAATTTTTGGAAGAAGAATTAGTTATGAATTCCTTTGACTGTAGCAAACCTCATTATTCTTAAACGGTTATGTATCAAAGATGGTAAATTTTTTTTTAATGGTGATTTCTTTTTTACAAAAGTTCGGCATGGCTATGGATAATCCCTTATCTCCTGTCCTTAGCAATATTTTCATAGAATTTTTGGGGACAAAATTCTTACCAAGAATTTTGTAGCAAAAAGTTATATGGTTTAGGTATGTGGATGATATTTTTTGTATTTGGCCAATTCACAAAAATCTCCAGGAATTTCTTACTTAGCTCAATGATTTAGTCCCTTCTATAAAATTTACTGTAGAGAAAGAAAGAAATTGTAATTTGAACTTTCTTAATGTAACAGTTGTCATGGTAATTGCTACATAGCAAAGAATTATGAGTTAAAGGAAAGGAAAACGCATCTTAGAGAAGTTCTGCAGCAAGGAGGCATTCGCGCATGTTGTAGGTGCCTGTTCTCATGATGGTTCTAGAATCGGCAGGAGTGTTGTGGAACTTGACAGGCGCCGACGTGACTTGAGGAACGCCGTGATTTCTGATGCAATACTTTGTCGAGAAACTTCTAAATAGTTCCTGTAATCTCGGGAGTCTGTGACGTTCGCCGTAGGCCCCGCCCCCAGGTCACTGTATAAATACGACTGACGAAGTAGGAAAAGGCAGATCATCAGTAAGAGCCACAGATCAGATTATCAGTGAGAGCTCAGCAGCAGAGATCAGAGATCATCCGAGAGAGAGAAGAGAAGAAGGAACATACAAAGGATCAGAGAGGAAAAGGCGCCCGAGAATTGGTCGAATTCTGGTCAAGTCGTCGTCAGGAGTGGACGACCGAGTTATTTCGACGTTGAGCAAGACTTCAGAGAAGAAACGTTCTGCGAGAGGTTTTGAGAAGTTTCTGCCTTTCGAGTATCAAGAATAGACATTATTTTCTGCAATACGGAGTCAAGAAGTCGTCTGCTATTGCAGTTCTCCTTTTGTGAAGCCATCGCTTCGAGTCGCAAAACTGGCTGGCAAGTACTTTCATTACCCCACCATTTCCCCAGTTCACGCATTGTAAGATTTTGCTTTTTTTATGTAAATAGGAGACACCATTCTGCATTTATCTTTGTTAGTAAGCTTGTAAATAAACCTTTGTTCTGTTAGTGTTTCTTTCTATATTCGTATCCCCAGTTTCAACGGTTGGTGTTGAATTCTTTTCTGTTTATCATAATATCGAACTTGGAGCGGACCTCTCACGGGCTGTAACACAGTCCATAGAAATGATAAAAATATCACCTTATCAGTCTTTCAAAAATCAACTAACATTGCCTCTTTTGTTCATTATTATTCCAATCACCATCAAAATGTTAAATTCTCTGTTTTTTCTGGGATGTTCTTAAGAGTTCTGCGTGTTTGTAGCCCGCGGTTTATTGACGCTGAGTTTAAAACTATTTATAATATTACCTTGAAACTTAAATACCCAAGGACGTTTGTAGATGTGGCATGGAAAAGAGCTAGAAAAACATTTTATGTAACTGACAAACTTAAATTTAGCAAGCATAACATTTTCAAATTACCGTATGATGAAAGGTTTTTAGAAAATCCTAGATTTAAAGCTTTTCAACATAAATGTTGTTGTCAGTAATGTTAAAAAATTCCTCCTAAAGATGTTCCTGGCTGCATATAGTATGAAATCTCTTGTAAAAAGCGTGATAAAATATACTACGGACAAATCACTTTCACAACGGATCAAACAACACCATTATTCCGTGAGAACTGGCCATCTATCAAATGCATTGTTCATACATATGAGAGATTTACTATGAGATTCAGGGCCTCTGTAACACGGTTTTTTCGCAATAACTTTTTAAATATGCATTTCATAAATACAACGCTTATTCAGAATACACATTATATCTACACATAAATTTTTACTGTATTCTGCATTACGTAAGTTGAATAAATTTGATACTTATAATATAAAAGCGACTTTAACCTAGCCACCTGGGGGGGCAACCAAGTCCTTATGGGTGCCGGTCCCAAGCCCGGATAAATAGGGAGGGTTGGTGTCAGGAAGGGCATCCGGCTGTAAAAATCTGTGCCAAAACCAAAAATGGAATGAGCCGAAATATGGAAAGAGGTAATGCTAGGGCGTACTCCGTAAACGACGCACAGAGACATCGCCCTAACTCTGTGGTAAGGCGAGGGCTACTGCATCAGGAGCGGGTGCAGCTAAAGAAGCGAGCTCACATTGGGTTCAGAGTATGTCAGCTAAATGTTGGGTCCATGACTGGGAGAGGTAGAGAATTGGCTGACTTGATGAGAGAAAAGAAAGTAGATGTTGTGTGTGCAAGAAACGCGGTGGAAAGGAAATAAAGCTAAAGAGTTGGGAGATGGATATAACTATATATAGTGGAGCAAATAAACAAGGTAGAAATGGAGTTGGCATAGTACTGTCTAGTGAACTAAAGAACTCGGTAATAGAAGTGCATAGAAAAGAATGACCGTATCATCAGATTGAAGATATGTTATGGAGGAGAGATTCTGAATATTATAAGCGCATATGCACCACAAGTTGGTTGCACAGAAGAAGAGAAGGGAAATTTCTGGAGAGACATGGATGGAATAATGCAAGAACTGGAAGAGCATGAGAGGGTGATAGTTGGGGCAGATTTGAATGGCCATGTCGGAAGTGAAAATGAGGCGATTGGGCGGGTGCATGGGGCCATGGAATTGGGGAGAGAAACCCAGAAGGAGAGAGTGTAGTGGGCTTTGTTGTGTCTTTCGACATGTCAATAGTAAACACATTTTTTGAGATGAAAAGGGAACACCTAATATATAGGAGTGGGGGAAGATTCTCCCAGATAGACTATTTCTTGTATAAAAGGATAAATCTGGTGGAGGTCAAGGACTGCAAAGTTATTCCAGGCGACCATGTAGCCCCCCAACACAGGCTGCTATGTATGGACTTGAAGTTGAAAAGGGAAAGAAAAACCAAAGCTAAAGGGATAAGGAAAATTAAATGGTACGAATTACAGAAGGAAGGGGATAAGAAGAGAGAGTTTAAGAGGAGGGTTTTGGAGGATATTGATATAGGGATTGAAGATGTTCAAGAATGGTGGGCACGAAATGCAGCAGTAATAAGAAGGCATGGAAAGGAGCTGCTAGGAGAGACATCTGGTATCATATGGGAAGAAAAGGATAGTTGGTGGTGGGATGAAGACATTGAGAAAGTAGTAAAAGATAAGAAGGAGGCAAAGAAAAGATGGGAAGAGTCACAGTCAGTGGAAGACAGAAATAGGTACAGAGAGAAAAACAAGGTGGTGAAAAAGGTGGTAGCCCAAGCTAAAGCAAAGTCGTATGATGATGTGTATAATGAGCTGGGGACAAAGGAAGGATTAAAGAAGATGATGAAGCTATCAAAGGCTAGAAATAAGAGCACCAAAGATATAACACACATCAAACAAATAAAGAATCAAGAGGGTGTAGTGCTTAGAAAGGAGGAAGACATTGTGAAGAGATGGAAAGAATATTTCGAACAGTTGTTAAATGAAGAAAATAATAGACTAATAAGAGAGGATGGGCAAGTGAACATTGGCATGGTAATGAGGTTTTCTAGGCAAGAGGTACTAAATGCACTGAAGAAGATGAAGAATGGGAAGGCAACCGGACCAGACATGATCCCGGTGGAGGCATGGAAAGCATTAGGAGATGAAGGAGTGGATATACTGTACGATCTTATGATAAAGATCCTTGAACAGGAAAAGATACCAAATGAGTGGCGTGGGAGTATATTGATCCCAATTTTTAAAGGGAAAGGCGATGTCCAAGAGTGTGGTAATTATAGGGGCATTAAATTGATGTCCCACACTTTGAAGATACTGGAAAGGATGATAGATGCTAGACTGAGAGAAGAAGTACAAATAGGTAAAGAGCAGATGGGATTTATGAAGGGAAGGGGAACAACAGATGGTATATTTTGTCTGAGGCAAATAATGGGAGAAATTCGGGAAAGACAAAGGGACCTACATATGGTATTCATTGACCTTGAAAAAGGCTTATGACAGAGTCCCGAGACAAGAGGTATGGAGGAGCCTGAGGGAGAAGATGGTGCCAGAGAAGTATGTGCGATTGATACAAGAGATGTACCGGAATGTATTTACCAGAGTGAGGAGCAGTGTTGGGGAGACAGAAGGTTTTGAGGTGAGAGTAGGATTACACCAGGGGTCGGCTCTGAGCCCATTTATCTTTAACATAGTGATGGATGTTATAATAGAGGAAGTAAGGGAGACAGTACCATGGAACATATTGTATGCGGATGATATTGTTCTGTGTGCAGAGAGCAGGGAAGATCTGGAAGTGAAATTGGAAAGATGGAGACAAGTACTGGAGGACAGAGGAATGAGAATAAGTAGATCCAAGACAGAATATATGTGTACCACCACTGAGGGGGATGATAGAGAAAGTATTCAGCTTGGTGGAGAGCAAATAAGGAGAGTTGATAAGTTTAAGTATTTGGGATCTTTTGTTAACGCTGGAGGAAGTATGGAAGAAGAAGTAAAACATCGGGTACAGGCAGGCTGGAACAACTGGAGAGCGGCCTCGGGAGTTCTTTGTGACAAAAGAGTGCCGCTTAGGTTAAAAGGAAAATTTCACAAGACGGTGGTAAGAACAGCAATGCTGTATGGTACGGAAACAGCAAGCATGAGAAAAGCAGAGCAGAAGAAGATGGATGTGGCAGAAATGAGAATGCTTAGGTGGATGTCTGGGGTAACAAGAGTGGATAGGATCAGAAATGACTACATAAGGGGGTCAACTAAGGTGGTGGAAGTATCAAAGAAAGTGCAGGAGGGCGGCTGAGATGTATGGACACCTGTTGAGGAGAGATGAGGAGGACCACGCTGGGAGACATACTATGGGAGTGGAGGTGCAAGGAAGAAGAAAGAGAGGGAGACCAAGAAAGAGATGGAAGGACTGTGTGAGAGGAGATTTACATGAGAAGGGAATTGATGAGGCAGAAGTGCAAGATAGAAATAGATGGAAACGGCTCATCCGAAACGGCGACCCCATATAAAAATAAAAAGGGAAAAAGCTGGGAAGAAGAAGAAGAATATAAAAGCGACTTTATTTGAAGACGGGCCAACTCGTTACGTAACTTATGACAGCATTTCTTCCCTCCTTCTCGATGGATGATTGGCTATAGGTAACGAAGCTATACCTCTGGCAACAATGACATACAAATTTAAATACAAGCAAAGCAGCACACTTTTATGAACTCTGAAACCTCTCCACTGATAATTGTCATAATGAACAAACCAACAAAATATGTTAATAAATACAAAAACACTTCGATTATTAGTCTAACTCCCAAAATAAGTTTCCTAAGAAATTACAGTCTACTTTATAGGCCACAATCAGATTGAAAAGATGTAGGGAATAGTTGGTAATTTTCAAAAACATAGTAGACAAGCTTGATTTGATAACTCCTATATCCAATGTCAAGCAATTTTTATTTATTGGCTATTTACTTATTTACTGAGAAAAAAAAAAGCCGGTACCATATTTTGGCTTTAAACCTTCACCAATAATTATCGTCAGAATGATGACTTCA
>NC_087200.1:3858816-3918816 GCF_015104395.2 Macrobrachium nipponense | reverse complement strand
GCATACACGGGTTACAAGTAAGGAATGCAGCGCAGACAGGAACGTAATATATCATCAAAGAAATGAAAATCATGGTACATTTTTATACCTAAATAAGAGACTAGTATTGTCATTGTGATTATTTATGAAGTTTTAAGGTTTCATATATTTTTGCTTACTATCGTGCGTACGAAAATTCTTTTATTCTTTGTATTTCTTATATATCGACTACCATTAATATATCTCTTTTGGATATTATTATTACATTTATATCGCCTAAATTTCATTTTGAATCATTAACTAGTTTGCTTTATTATTTATAGTTTTTCAATCCATAAATAGAGTTCTCCATTATATGTTTAGATCGTTTATTCTGCCCGTATATTTCTCAGTTTAGTTTAAGAGTTTAACTATGGTTTTTATTTTCCGCTTTCGAAACTAGAATATATATATATATATATATATATATATATATATATATATATATGTGTGTGTGTGTGTGTGTGTGTGTGTGTGTCTGTATTTATATAGATATATATATATTACTTGTATATGTTATAGATATACATATGTATGTGTACATTATATGAATGCACACCCACACAAACATATAGTATATATATATATATATATATATATATATATATGATATATTTATATATATCTTACAAGTGTGTAATGTTAGTGAATCACATATCATGTCTTGCTTGGAGACAGGCTGAACTGTAAGGGCAGCTTACTTGAGTGAAGGAATTTGGGTACGTAAGCATTCTAACCGAGAGATCGCTCGTCTTGTCGTCAAACATGTACATTCGTTTGTATGGATGTTACAGGTCTAATAGACCAGGGCATTTGCGAGAGTCACATTCCTTTTGGTGAGATCAAAGAGGTCAGGTGGTACACGTCAGGTGTCGGGAGAGAAAACCCCCCATCGTAAAGGTATGACACATATTTTGTAAGACTTAGAAAACCGTTACCTTTGAAAAGAGAGAGAAGTGTGAAATACATTCTTTACTTAGTTACTTTGAAAAAAGAGTGATGTGTGAAGTGTATCTTTTATCCATTGTTATCTTTATTAGAGATGGGTTCTATTTCATGGTACTAGAGAGGGGAATCTCTAACCTGACTAATATAATCAACTTATTGACATTTTGGGTCTGGGAGTGAATTCTTAGTCAGGAGGGTAGAATGCTAACTTACTAGTTTTCTTTATGGGCAGATTTGGGTTTTTCGTCACTATGACTTGTTAATCATTTTGTTCTATTCTATATTCAACTGCTTTGGGTAATAAATAGTATATTTTTATAGTTACGAGATCTTAATAGCCTAACGACATGGTTGCAGACAGAGGGCACCATTGACAACAGGTAAGGGTTTCCAATTTGTGTGTTTTAATTAAAAGGGGGTGTTTAATAAAATATATATATATTATCTCATATATATATATATATATATATAAAAGGGGGTGTAAAATATATTTATATTATATATATAATATATATATATATATATATATGTATATATATATATATATATATATATCTATATATATATATATATATATCATATATATATATATATATATAATATATATAAAATATTAAAAGGGGTGTAATATATATATATACTTATATATAATATCTATCTATATATATATATATGTATATATATATATATATATATATATATATATAATATATATAATATTATATATATATATGTGTGTGTGTGTGTGTGTGTGTGTGTGTGTGGTGTGTGTGTGTGTGTGTGTCATAGGTGCAATGGCGGGGATAAAGCAAAATGACTAGATTAAAAATTTTGAATTTAAAGAATTATTCCTTTTGTGCAATCCATGCTTTTCCTGACTAATGGCACGCAGACTATCAACAGAAAAATGAGTATTTGAACCCTTGTTAGAACACCAGAATAACTTTCCAATATAAGGAATGAATGTAACACGTAATCAGTTCGTAAATTAATATAATTTCTAAAGGGGCAATCAGAAGATATACAATTACGGGAGCTCTGTCTGGCACTGTGGCACTTATGACTTTAATTCTACTATTCACAATAGCAAAGGTGCCATTAAGTTGCAAGCAAATACATTAAACTACAGGATCACGTAGGTACAATCGGCCCACGAAGAATTGATGTAGTTTCTTAATTAATTGTTCATTATGGAATTATTGCCATAAACAGGTGCCAGTTTATTTACTTATCAGTAAGTAATATTTCTTCTCAAAGATGTTGTACTTGAAATAAATTAAATTAGAATTAAGTAGATTTATTCAGCGTAGCAAAGATAATAATTTTACAAAGTAAGGAAAATCTATACCCATGAGTCAACGAATTCTAATTTTATTCTCAACTGAAGCTTCATGACAGCATAAGGATTTTGAAGTTGGCTTGCTGCTGCTCGAGTCTTGACCCAACGTATTGTACTGTACTGGGGTGTCGTCAGTTTTTCACCTACAGCCAATAAACAATACATTCAGCCTGGCAATATTCTTTAATATCAAAGTGTAATTAAACTAATTTTGTCCTGTGATCTTCAATAAAACAATTTGCCGGACACATTTAGTGGGCCTAAATTTGACTTCTATTTTGATACCTGATTGGCCTAGGTCTATTTTCAGCAGTATACCGTTTCGGATATGTAATGTGGATGAATTTTTAAATTTTAAGTCTGCTTTATTTGCTTATTCCTGTTTTCTTTTTTTATCGGCCATGTTCTCCTTTTTCCTTATCCTTTTCATAATTGCTTAACATAATTTACTCAGATCTAGCTATTGCAAGTCAAAATGCAATCATAAAAACTAAACAAATACAATTTAGTCTTGTTGTATCTAATTCCTTGCATATCATCCTGTTTCATCCAGACATGTTGGAAAACTGTGGGAGTCAAAGCTGACTAATACATTAAGAAAGGCTTACTTTTATAAAAGCTTTCTTGGGTTATTGGCACTTGGGACAAACAAACGTTTAATTATTGCTGAAGCCTTTTTCATTAAGAGTACTATAACATTAGTCGATTTCTATTCTTACCCTAAAATTGTAATAATCACCCATATTTAAGAAACTAACTCTCTTGCGGTAGATATTAGTTAAGGCTTCTATACCGCAACACCTCCTCCATCGCATGCGGTGAATCTTCAGAACTTTGACACATTTTTCACCTCAGTGAAAAATGTTATCATCGAGATTTCATTTCTTCAGAATTTTGCGTGCAGAATAATTGACTGAAAATTCCATTCATGGATCTGAACCCTTTTTCCTATAGAGAGTTCTGTTCATTTAAGCATTTGCCTATGATTTTTTTTTCCTTTCTTACTTCACTTATTTTCCGAATGCCATCCACCTTAGCATAAGAAGAGTACAAAACCTGTTAAAAATTAGATTTAACAATCAACGGAGAAGTAAGAGAGAAAAGTTAAGTCAGATTCTGTTCTAAATAAAGGTACAAGCCACTTTTAAAGCTTTCATCAGTTTAGTCCCAAATATAGTTTTTGGATCACTCGGTCCCATTCTTCTTACATCCACCCTGACATTTATTGCTTCATCGTAACTGGTTTCTGTTTAACCTAATAACCTCCCCCTTGTCAACATTCATATTCAGTCTTGACTCTTACAAAGGCTTTCAAAATCCCTCGTCAGACTTTGCATTTTCTCGGCGCCGTTACCAGGCAATGGGGGAATCGGCTGTATTTATCAACAGTTGCTCCCCGCATGCATGACCTCATTTTCTTATCGTTCAACTTATCGTTTTCATCATCTGTTCTTCCCTTGACTTCTTTCTTCACCCGTCCATAAAAGCGTAGTGAAAAGATAATGGAGACGAACACTTACTTGTCTGTGACCCACTTTTACGCCAGACCAGTAAATCTTCATTTATCATAAAATGATCTGATCGCTCAGCGACGTTACTTCCCACGCGCTTCCTTCACACTCATGCACATAAGCCGTTCCCTTTTACCCTCGCACAAATGTTTCAGGATAATGAAAGAATTATCCATCTTGTTGTTATCAGGCCTAATATCTTAGTCAAAGCACTGCTAAGTATACTCATAATATGAAGCCTATATTATTCTGTTTGCTTTTTTTAAGTGCTCCTCCTACATCCTAAGCGGTTGCCTCCACAAATATTATCAGATTACATTAACCTGGTAGATGTGCCTCTCTTGTATCTTCGACTCCCAAGAACTCGGCAAAGTACGTTTAAAAAAAGAAATAATTATACATATATCTATCTATCTATCTATCTATCTATATATATATATATATATATATATATATATATATATATATATATATATATATATATTTATGTGTGTGTGTGTATGTATATATATATATATATATATATATATATATATATATATATTGTTACATATTTGGCCGGGAGTGAAAAATGTAATGAATATTGAATTTGAAATTTGGCATTAGGAGCCGCTTAACCAGAACAAATATGTAATAAAATGCAACACATATGATAACTTATAGAAGGAAAGGTCCCCATGAAATTTTTTTCATATTAATTTTACTTCATATCACACAGTTAAAGCAGGGGAAATAAATCATGACTGGTATACAACCCAGCAAGGCAAATGCAACAATAAGGTTAAAATAAAACTTACAATTAACTGGCTTTCAGAAAGAATGGTAATTTTACACAGTAATAATGTAACGGAACCCTTTGGTGGAATCAACTGTAGAAAGCAAGTAGCTTGCAAAGTGGCAATGTTGAATTAGTTGTCCTTCTAAGACAAATTCTCACAGGCAGGTTGGTGGCTGAGGTACAATGTGAAAGAGGTAACACGGTTCTGGAAACAGATTTATTCCAGTAATTTCCTTGTTTGTGTTCCTTGTATGAATTCAATGACAGAAAAGTACACATCCCTCCATTGTGCTAGATTATTGCAAATGAGAGAATCCATTATATAGGAAGCCTTATCTGGAATAAATCTCCGTTTCCAGATTTATATATATATATATATATATATATATATATATATATATATATATATATATATATATCGTGTTTATGTGCTTGGCCATGACACAATTCTGAAGTATGTTTGTCAAATAAACGAGACAGTTTTTAGCTGCAACAGAAATCGAGAGCTTTTAAGTTACACCGAATTTCATAATTGAATATAATGGAATCTCCAATTAATGACTGTGATGATGTCAGTTTCCGATAGAATTAATGCGATGTGCAATTTGATGCGTTATGCAAAATTTATGAACTGCGTTAATATACAATAGCCGTCCGTTGGAGGAATTAATTTGAATGGAAATGATATGCTCGAAAAACATTTCCAGCTGTTGCTATTTCCCTAATACCTTTACAGCTGTTGCTGTTTACACGAAATTGTTAATTTTTCATTTCTGAAAATTATATCGCCTCCTCTCAGGCTTTCCAATAATTGAAACAAATCGATAAGTTTTGCTGTTCTTTTATATAAATTTTCAGAACATTTCATTGTTATACGGGCTTACGGGAATTGATTCCCATTCGCTGTGATTTCCGGAAAACAACGTTTTTATTCTGGTTACATTTTCTGGTATTCCAGCTTCCGAGAAATGTTCCGAATAACGTTTCCAGGTGTTTCATGAGAGCGCTGGCATCAGTGTTGCCATTTTTGCGTCCCATTCATTATGCATCACAGAAAGGGAGGTCCATTATGCCAGTGTCTTTTTCCAGGAATTGTTCCTGTAATCGCTTTTGTTGCGTTCCAGTAGGGTCGAGTGGACCCACCAGATTCCTATTGCCTCTGTCCAGCGAAGAACGGAATGGGCTGTAAATAATATCTGGATGGATTGAATTCGCAGAATGGAATGGAATGAAATGACTTTGAAAAAGTAATGAACTGCGGAATGTCCGACTTGGATGACGAGCTGAATTGTAATCAAAACGTAAATATAGTTATATTCGGATGACATTTTAATCGGTATTGGAAAGGACCTGAGTTCGAAATGGAGGAATGATCAGAATACTGATCTTAAAGAATAATCCAGATGAAATGTTTTAAATGTCAGCGTAGTATGAAATCTAATGGGACTGCTTTTTACAGTGGAATGAGTACGGTGTCGAGTGTAAAGGATGAAGGAGTAACGTCTAATTGTGTAGATGTGTAACGCGATTTATTGAATAATTACCCATGGGGAATGAAAAGAGAAGTATTATTGTGAAACAACCATTGCTTGGCTTACATATTAGATTTTAATGTTCTTTTGTACAATAACCATCTCTCCATTCCACTCTCTCGTCTCTCTTCATACATGGGCTTCCATTGCGAACGTTCCAGCTAACACTGTCAAGAGGAGTAATTTCATTTGGCAAAAGTTTTGCATATTTCACCTCCTATCCTTACGTCATTTGGAGTAAGAAAAAATACACCACCACACATCATATGCATTATATATATATATATATATATTATATATATATATATATATATATATATTTAGAGGTGTATTTGTGTACATGTGTGCGTGTGAATTTTTTAGATTTTTACACAACGACTTTTTATGCTGACAGATAGCAAGCCACGAATATCTTCTAATATTCAATTCAACAAACCTTGGGAATAACTTACACCCAAGGGGAATCATAACCAGTAAGTGTTACATCTCCAGCAGGATTCGAACAGTTGCCTAGTTTTTAGACACGGACAGATAGGGGGCGGGGCCTATTGTTGTGAACAAACCAGGCAACGGTTCAAATCTTGCCGGGGACGAAGCACGAGTAATTACCAGATATAATTCTTCTTGAGAGTAAGTTATTCCCAAGGTTTAATGAACTGGACATTAGATTATGCGTGTGGATAATATTATATATATATATATATATAATATATATATATATATATATATATATATAATATATATATAAGAGTATAAAAGGTATTTTGGTAAATCGTATTTGTTGGATTTATCTCTCTCTCTCTCTCTCTCTCTCGCTCTCTCTCTCTCATAACGTACTGTTGGTCGGGAAGAAAAATTTCCTCTGCATCCTTCATGACACAGTCACAGAAACCATTGTCTTGACCTCTTTTGCCTAACTGTGCTATTCTATCCCGTCTCCGGTTTTTCAATCCCATTGACCTTTAGTTTAAGGGGTAATAATAAAATTTCTGTATTTTTATTATGGAAAATTCGTTTTTATTGAATATTATTATGATCTTTACCATATACTATATATAGATGAATATATAAAAGAAAATTAACACGAATTTGTTTCCGATATGGGGAGAGTACAATGTCCAGTCTGTTTTTTTTTTTTTTCTTCTTCTTTTTTTATCTTATGGTATTTAAAAGTCATTTGTATGAGTAATATTTTGTTTCCTTAGATTAGAACTGAAGAGTTGCGACAGAATGCCAAGCCAAGTCTTATAACCTTTTATTCGTCTGTATTTATTGATAAACAGATGAAAGCGCGGACGCCAAGTTTCCCCAGAACCCATCGAAAATGAATGCGATTCTAAGTAGCTATTATTCTCTTAACATTATTATGTCGGACAATAGCCGAAGTTTTGCCATTTGAATAATGAATGAAACATCAGGGCACGAGGGCTGAAGCGAGCTGTCATGTTCATTCGCTTCAATTAATTCTGCAAACAAGAGCATTTTGTATTTGCTGAACGCTCTTTCATTTGTGGATTTTAATTTAGCTGGAGAATTTTGCAGCACAGTAATGATATTCGTTTCTTTTTCAAACAAGGGATTTGATCACGTGAAGAATAAAAGCTTCATAATATGCTGATTTCTTTATTGATCTATTCACATTTCTAGCAGAAGTTTTTTTATCGCTCTGCTTTGTGTTGATAAGCGTCGATACAAAAGTTACGTCAAGTCATGCAGAAGTCCAGAAGTATTTTTCCTCTTTGTATCATTCGATATCAATGCGTGGCTCGCATTTATGTGTTCGTTTATTTCCGAAAGTGATATCTGCACTGATTCATAAGGCAACGTTTGTCATTTTCTATAGACATGATCTTTTCTTAAAGTGATCGCTGCTGTAGATTACTATGGTAGATTCACATCAACCGTGCGTTAGAGGCCTAGGCCAGTCCCTTACGACGCTCCTGATTGGCTGTTGATAAGCCATTCACAGGGCTGGAAACTGTCTCTCGAGAGAGTTCACATAGGCAGGATGTATGTTCCACCTCTCCTGAGGGATACTTTTGAAAGACGTATCCCTCAGGAGAGTTGGAACATAGATCCTACCCATGTGAACTCTCTCGAGAGACTGAGAGTGTCCAGCCCTGTGATTGACTTATCAACAGCCAATCACGAGCGTCGTAAGGGACTGACCTAGACATAAATGCACGGTTGATGTGAATCTACTATAGTATGCTTAATGCTTCATACATTTGTGAAAGAATTGATGGTTTTTCTAGTTTTTAAAAGAATATCCCCCAGCCCAGCCTTTTTCGCTCTCTCTCTCGCTCTCTCTCTCTCTCTCTCTCTCTCTCTCTCTTTGGCCACGTAGCTCGTCCAACTGCCAACTAAACCCCTCGTGTTCGAATCTGAAGCCGGATGAGGGAGGACATTGGACGAGTTCCCCAAAGTTCAGGATGCCTCTGTTGATTAATGTAGCGAACTGTGTACACTATTATTACGGATTAGATGACTTTTGCGGTCGCAGCTAGGAAGAGAGAGAGAGAGAGAGAGTGAGAGAGAGACCGGGGGTGGGGGAGGTCGAGTGGTCTAGATGTGATTCTTCATTGCTGGGCATAAACGGATACCAACAAAATGGGAGTTCTGGACGAGGTGCCTGTAATCCCAGTCATAAGCTATCGTTCAAATACCCTCTCAGCCAGTAACTTACTAGAACAGAGAAAAACAAAAACATTGATTCTCATCCAGAACAACATCATCAGCTGTAGCAAAATCCAGTTCAACAGCGACAGCAACAACGTCAAGGGACAGACTTCATCAGAGGAAATAACAGAAGCCGTTGCAGCCCAGATTGCCTGTCGAGGGCCTCTAACTGCCGGGAGAGTTAATCGGATGTTATTAATAACTTGCCGCGTGGTGTTGTACCTACTGCAGCTCTCCTCCGGCCATGATGCTCCGCCTGGGCAAGTATTAAGTAGCGCTGAGGTACAGGATAACACACCCGGTCTGTCAAAAGATGAATTGGCGAAAGACATCTTTTACCAAGGCCCAAGAGACGACGACTCACGACGGAAGAAGTAGTACTACGGAGGACGAGGAATGGAAAATGAAATGTGAGGGGGAATTAGGAGAATGGAAGAATGAATAGAAAGAGCGTTGGTTGAAAGAAAGCTATAATTCAAGTGCTAGATTGATTTTTTAAATGATTTTTTTTTCTCTGTCACTGGTAACGTATCAGTCAAATGAAATTGATTCTTAAATGTATGTGTTGTTATTTTAGCCCATATAAATAATAATAAGTTTGTAAGTTTTCCGGCGCTATAGAGAATCCGCAGTTGAAAGTTGAAAAAAATATACCGTTGTGTAATAAAATTGCGTCGTTGTTCATTTCAATCTGAATAGCTCGAGCTTAAGAAAAAAAAGATAGAAATGGAAAGACTCAAACAGTTCTGTCAAGTTTTTTCCTTTTTTTTTTTTTTTTTTTTTTTTCTTTGTCTTTGTCTGAAGGCGAGACCTTTCTTCTTTCCACTGCTTGTTGTCCTCCCTCCTTTTCTTGGTTTCGGCTTCTTTTCGAGTTGAATTGCTTCCTTGAAATCTTGACTTCATTTCACCCATCCCCAGGATTTCCTTCATTCGTCGACTTATTTTCTTCAGTTTAAATTTATTCATTTCTTTTTCACTTCATTCCTTTTTTAGTCGTGAATATTTGAATTCCAGGAGTATTCATTTAATTCCCTCTTGGCTGACTCCTCGCCTGTATTCTTTTCCTCCAGTCTGACGCCCCCCCCCCCCCCCCCCATTTACTGCATGCTGCCATTTTTCTCTCATTGTTCACGCTCGTCATTTATTTTTCATTTATTACTCTTAGTCTGAGTTTATTCTTCTCAAGTTTAGATTAATGTTTCCATACTTAGTTGTTGCCTTTATTTCTTTTTCTTTTCATTATTATTAAATAAATAGCTAATCTGTTCTCTACAGTTTCCCCCTGTTGTTCATCGTCTGTTTTATCCTCTCAGCGGCACTTCATTCTCTCCAGTCTCAGTCTATTTTTTTCAGTCTTATACATCCCTGTCAACCGTATTTTATTCTTCAATCTCCCGGTGCAGTCTCTTCAACCTTGGATGGTTCGCAAAGATATTCATTCACCTTTGTCGCGATGACACGGAAGGGCTCCGGGACGGGGGTGACTCCGGACCTGTAGGCAGCGAAACAATCTTAATCAGTCTTCGGACCAATGAACTTTATGGGCCAATGGTCAGACACTCCTTTAATGGCTGTATCCTCGTTAGAGGAAGAGGTATTGGTGTTTGTTTGTGTGTGAACGGGAGAAGAGAGAGAGAAAGAGAGTAGGAGAAAAGAGAAGGGGGAAAATCAGATGTGAATAATTATTCCAAAAATGGGTTACGTTAATTAAACTATTACGGAAACAGTTGTTTAACGGCGTCGCTCATCTGTGCGTCTTTGACGCCACTCACCAGTCTAAATTAATTCCTCAATTAAATATGATCGTAGATAAAGAATAATAAAACTCGGCGATAGTGTGCAAAGTAAAGCTCGTTTCGGATTACTCTCGTGCGTGATAGAACACAGTTCTTCAGAATCTATTTAATTAAGATGTGATTGAGATAATGACAGCCACTTCATTGCTCTGTAATTAGGTGCTATCAGAGATAACCCTCAACGCTGCCTCTTCCTCGTCGCCGGCGAAGAATGGTGTTCCGGCGACCAATATTGGATGGAAAATTGATATTATTGTAGATTTTATCCTCATAATATTCAAGATATGCAGCATTAGGAGTATTTGCTTTCTAGTTTGGTGCATTTTAATTGGCTTCAATGGATAGGGAACCAAGATATCTTCAAGTACTTGGAAGTACCCATGACTCTGTGAGAGAGGTTGGAAAAAATTTAATATGAAGTGCTACTCTGCTCCTGATCAGGAACAATCCAATTTCTGAGAGCGCTAGATTAAAGAATGACGTTAGTTTATCCTGCGTTCCACGTTTTTGAGCTTGGAGTAGTAAAAGGTTGATCAAATCTGTCGTCTGCCGAATCCCCAGTGCAGTGACGTCACCGGATGTCTCAGTAGTATGGTTCGTGGTGCATACCACAAATCATACAAGTTCTGAGACTGGAGGAATGCAAACCAGCGGTTGTGTCTTTGATTTAAGGGGAGGCTAGGTTGGGGGAAATGTATAATATCCTAGCACGATGCAAATTTGTTTTACCCTAACTTTATGAAAGATACATGCAACTCGTAGCCTCGACTTTTATAAATGATTAAAACATACAGAATGAAAGTTTACACACTCTCTCCAACTTAGGATAACGTTTCCAAGTTGTAATTTGTCCTTTGTTTTATTTTATTATCAATATTTTCGTTATTGAATTTCATTTACTTTTTGGGCTTCAATTTGCGGTTATGTTGGTGGAAGATTAACATAGGTTTGATGTCTTCTCGTCGACCTATGAAGCTTATCCCTCTAGCGGTTACATAGCTTGTGATTCTGGCCTCCTTGTTCTTCTAGCGCTGTGCTTCACATGATCTATCTATTCCTGATTGGAAAATGGAGCGGCTGTGTCTATCCAATCCCAACCAAGGTGACCTGAGGCGATGTATGCTAATGATTGTTTGGTATGAACCATACATTTATAAACTCTGTGCACCTTGTCTTCATCAACGCCTCAAAATTCTGGGTTTTCAAAAATCTGTAATCTGCCTCAGTTTCAGAATAAGGTTGGCCATACCTGGATAGCCAATCAGCAACCTTATATTATTTCATGGCTTACTGTACTCGAAATTATGTTAGGTTATTATATCTTCTCATCATATTGTTTTATTCCGATGTCTTATGACTAAAACGATATTAGAATATTTCCTCTTCATATTATCCTCAGCATAAAAGAAAATTCTTTCTATTCATCAAGTGTGGAAGGTCATCCTTTCTGAAAACATTCAGTCCAACACAATAGTCAAGTTTCTTTATCAAATGAAGCCTTTATGAATCCACCTACTCTCGCCCATCACATAACGCCGTAATAAACTTGATCTCGGCCTTCATTACGAGGATAATGATAATGCAATGGTAATTTGATGTGCACCGTAATGAATTTCGTTGAGAATAACTCCTGTAATTAGTACGGTATCAGATGGCCTGGCATTAATTAATGCAAATGAGGTATAGGCGACGCATCTGTATTAATAAGGGATTTTATGAATTTTTGTCGTTGTGTTGCATCTGCAGGAGAACTGAATGAGCGTTGCTTGTCGTCGTCTCAACTCGCTGATTTGGTTTGCAGATTTCTTATTTGCTCTTTCTACCCGTAAGGAACCTGTCACTTATGGAGAGCTGTCTAATCGATGAAGAATGTTTGCGGGTCATTTTATTAATATGTGCTTGGGGCAGTGATTATATGATAAAAAAGATAGAAATGACACTTTACTTATCAGCTAAAAGAATCAAAGAAAAGTTTTAATATAAATTTCTTCCTCCCTCTGCCGTCCCATTCTCCACGTTTCTTTATTCATCCTACGGCGTTTATGACCGTAATCGTCGTAACGCCAGGTAACACTAACAGATCTGTCAGTTGATAACTTACTCTAATAATCTCTGTCATTTACTCACTAGACATTGTCTCATTGAATACCTCGGTGATAATTCTCTCTCTCTCTCTCTCTCTCTCTCTCTCTCGTCACCTCAGAGATCCTCCTGCAGAGATAATTAAGGGCGCCTCCCCTTCGCTCAGCATCCCACTCAGCCCTTTGACAGTTAACCCTCCCCTAAGTGACTGGGGCCTTACCCGCCCTCCACCCTATTTCGGACGGTCACACGCGATATACGGCTGATGATGATATTGTTAACGTACGTTATAGGGATTGGGGAGGAGGTGGGGGAGGAGGAGAGGGTGTGATAAGGTAGCCAGGATGCTGTAGACGGAGTGTGGGAGAAGAGGAACTGATAAAGGCATCTAGGGTGCGATAGTTAGCCCTCGACATGTTAATGTGAATGGGTATGCGGAGCGATATTTTTTAGAGGGTGGTTTCATTCATTTTTTGATGAATTTATTTGAAGGTTTCATTCATTTTGGGGGTCTATACTTTTTTTTCACAATTTGAATGTTTTTTATTTTTGTTTTTCCTAATGGCATCTTTAGCTTTCATTGTATTGTGGTTTTCTTCCTTCACTTCCTATATACTTGTATTATAATTATTTATTGGGAGACACAAGAAAATCCAAAATACCTTCACCTCGGGCCACTTCCAGATAATTCCAAGTTCTTCACAGTGTTTTATTGAGGATTAAAGGCACGAAATTCCTAAAAAAAATAGTTATTTTAGTTTAACAGAATTTAAGAAAACAAAATAAAAAATAATCGATATTTATATCTTAGTCTTTTATAAAGGCTAAGATATAAATATCGTTCAAAAATGCTTAATTATATTCCACTTGAAATTTAAGTTCTCAAAAGAAAAAAAAATTCACTGTACTCCTGAAATAATGGAGATCAACGCCTCCAATGAAAAAACTTACCCTGAGAATCAGAAAACAAGTTAGTAGTTACCATTCAGTTCAATAAACCATGACTAACATTCAACTCTAAACATTTCATTCAAAATCTCATTGTTTAGTTCTAATTGTTGCTCTTATAATAGACAGATCATCAGGTTTACTATTTGTCGGTAGATACCTAAAGGTATACTTTATAGGTGAAAATAATGCAATCATGCAAAATAAAACATCACTTGACGAATTATCATAAGAAAATAATCGATAGTAAATCACAGCTTAATCGCTCGCGACAAATCTTTTTGCAACACATTCACAATGAAGGTAGGCAAAGAAACTAATTTACAGTAAAAAAAAAATAGAAATAAAAAGTTCCTGGAAAGTAAACTTTTGATACTAATCCAAGGACTCTGCATTCACCACAACTCGACCTTCACAGAGGTGACCTCTAGTGGACGCTAAAACTAGCTGAAAAACACTTGTTTGTGTAAGTAAAAATAACTCGAGTCTAATGAATATTGTGCTCTTAATTACAATAAAAAAAGCTAAAAACAATAATTACAAATGTCTTGGAAATATTCAAGATAATTTCAATTTCCTAAATTATTTCTTATATCTTCCGTTTGCACTGACGATCATTTTGCTCTCTGTTTGATAAGGTAAAGTCTTATTGTCACAGAAGTTTATTTGGTCATGCTAATTGTAAGCATTTTTACAAGATAAATACTCTTATTTATGGAGTGGTGTAAGAAAAGGGTGTTACCTACGTGAGTTCTCTAATTTAAGAAGCGTTGCTCACTTTGTGGATTTTCGTGTACGCTTTCATGACTTGAATTATTGAGCATACAATTCTCTTGCGGCGAAAGATTAATTTTGAAACCATGGTCTTGTCTCTCTTTTCAGTCTGTAGAAAATATTAAGTTATACCTGAATGAATTTGGTTCAATTAATTAGTCTATTATATTTTTATGGCAGTACTGAACGCTCCCTCGTAATATATTTCTTTTATTAATTCTTGGTATATACAAAATACTGTCCGTAGTGATTGATTTTAGGGAAAATACATACGTTATAATAAACTATTCTAGAGTGTTTTATCAGTATATATCTACTCTGTTTCAAGGGGCGTAAGAACAGTTCCTTCGGGTTAGCAGGGCCTATTTTCCCCGCTCCTTTTTTTTCTCTCTTCTTAGGCCTAGGCTGGATAATGGCATTAAGATGCCTTTCCTGTCAGCCGTTGCATGGAATAAAATAAAAAATTAAATTGGGTTTCCAATTAGGGTGTTGCAGAGGCTTAAGAAAAAATTCTACAAAAATTTCAATGGAACTCGACTCGAGTTTATTTTGGAGTTATTTATACTTCAGAGGAGGGTATGCTAGCCTGAATTTTGCAACAACCGTTGCCAGAAGCAAAAATGTTCAAAATCCATTCGAATTCGATTTAGATTAGGTAGCCCCCAGTATATCCCGACTGTTTTTCAACAACACTTCAGCACTACAGAATAAAAGATTCCATAAGAGTTCACTGTATTGCATACTAAACCTATTAAAAGCCAAAGAATATCAGAAATGAAGAACAATCAATCACATTCGCTGGCGATTCCAGCTTCATTTTCTTTCAAGGCTGCATCGGAGCGACGCTTAAGAAGAACACTCCAGAAAGTTTTTTTTTTTTTTCCCACATTGGGAACTTCTGTATAAAACCTTCCTCCGTAAAATACCGACGCGAAGTTCATCTGCAAGTTTCTCTCACCTTGAGTCTGAAACAATGCAAAGCGCTCCGGAGGGGAAGGATCTCCTCGGAGTTTTTTAATTTCTTTTGGAAAATGCAAGTAGGCTGGAGCGATTTAACTTCATGTTTAACTTCGGTGAAGTTCGTGGGACACATAGAGTCAGTAGGGACGGGTGGAGAGAGAGAGAGAGAGAGAGAGAGAGAGAGATAGAGAGAGAGAGAGAGCCTACCGCGTATGTACAATTGTATTCAGTGAATAACATACATCCATATATATACATACATACATATAATATATATATATATATATATATATATATATATATATATATATATATATATATATATATATATATCTTATAAAGAGAGGGAGAGGAGGGGGCGTCCGAAATATACAGTTACTAATAACTATTTTCAAGTCATGTTCTTAAATTTGCATACAATATACAAACAGTCATCACCCATATTTTTCAAGGCCATATAAAAAAACGAGCACCAAAATATCTGGTAAGTAACAGAAGATTTTGCAAAGACGCAATGACAAAAGCAATTAAAGATATAATGCTATGAATTGTGAGTACATTCATTGAGTATTTTTCTTAAAGTCAAGATTATGCAAAGCTCTGAGTCAGTGTTCATCAAGAAGGTTCATTCTGACATGGAATAGTTCTTCATTTGTTTCAGAAAGGAAACAAAAACTATGCCCCTGTGCCGTTGAACATCAAAATATAAAGTATATTAACACTTACAGAACAACTATTTACATAGAAAAGATATTCAACAGATGGTTTGACACAGTTTACAGACAAACTTATAGCCCAACATATTACTTAGCATCATAACAATTACATTCCGTATCACGTTATCTGTCTATGAGTTGCATAAATTTATCAACAAGCTAGTTGATGGGCAACGTTGTACATTTTCGATAGTCGTTTGCAAGGATTTTAGTCTAGAAGCCATTTGCAGTGTTCAGTCCCGTTTAATTTAGCATCCACCAGCTTAGTAAATGAGTTATGCAACAGCTGAGCTCAGTGACAGGTAGCAGAGCAATAGAAAGTGATAATTTTCGTTCTACCAGCTGCTTTTCCTGTTCAGATCTTTGTTGGTAACAGTAATTTTTTCTTATATGTGTCGCTGTGTGATATTCGTTGTGTAATATTCATAAAGTGTATTTTAACAGAGAACTTCCGGTACTAGAAATGATCCCTGATCCTCTCTTCCTGCCGAGAGCGACCAGATTTGCTGCACAGCTGCACGGTATGCAGTAAATGTGCTTCGCTGTTAAGCGTCTGTTCCAGAGGTCTTTTATTCCCCACACCGTTGGACTGTGGAACAATCTCCCCGAGGATATTGTGCAATTAGACCCTCAAAAGTTTAAGCGAAGATGCAATGCATACTACCCTAAAATACTTCACCTTGTACCTTTCTGTATTATTCCATTGTGTTCTGTAATTGCTTTCAGATGAGCCCCATATAATTTGGAAGCTTGAATTTCAAGTCAGTGACCCCTGAAGGCTTTAGTCCACATGAAATGGGTTTATATTCTGAATAATATTGATGATATTAGTTGCAGGTCCACAATAATATATAGTATTTGAGAGTATAGTCTTTAATGGGCCTGCAACCATTGTCATAATTTTGATTGATTTGATGATAATAATAATAATAGAAATACTCAAGTGGCTGAGGTCGCTCTGTTCTATGAATGCGTGTTCTAAGAATGTTGCCCATCATTGTTAATGATAATAATGGCGTTTGTTATTTTTGAGAGTATATTAAATAGCTAGTTTGCACTTGTTCAGTGTATTTACTATGGCTGTGTTAACCAAAACTGCGCATTTTCCCCCGCAACCTGTCTAAACAAGATTTCCTCACTGTTTCTCAAATTGAAAAGTAATGAGGTAGACCACAGTTTCCACCACCTCTCTCTCTCTCTCTCTCTCTCTCTCTCTCTCTCTCTCTCTCTGTTACTGACTAATGAAGACGAGAAACAATCTCTTTTATTTTGTCCATTGGTGAAAAGGAATCGCCATCTCTTTGGCCCCTCAGTCAATCGTAAATTCTTTGAGAACCGCCTCAGAGCGTACACCAAGAACCTGCTGGTTATTTATACCCGGCTGGTGCTTATTGAAATCACTAGGTATGCATGATCGGTAACGGGGTGTTTGTGTGTGCGTGCCGCGAAGACGTTGTGACTACAACATCCCCCCCCCCCCCCCCCCCCCCCCCCCCCCCCACACACACCCCCACCCCCGCACCTCTCCGATATCTTATACACGGTGAGCCACCCCACCCCTTCTGCCGTGGCCTCACCTCATTGGGATGTTAATGTTTCATGTCTTGAAATTGTTGCAATCATTACCATATGTTTAACTATGTGATTTACCATCTGGTCAGATATCGAAGCTCAAATAAGCGGTAAACATCGATGTTTCTTCAGTCTAGACGTGAAGTATAAATCTATCATTGGCAAAACACTAATTAACGTTTTTTCTTTTCTAAAACTTCAGATGAATTTGGTGTAAATGTTTCAAGATGGATGTATGATTGCTTTCTTTTCCCAAACTAACAAAGTGGGAGGCAGTTACATCGTTTTGTTCGGTTTGGATCTGCCTGTTTGTGTAACTGTCACTTATGACAATTTTGCAAAAAGTAATGTCTGAATTTATAAGGAAATTTCGCCATGGTGACGGGCAACAAGCCATTGTATGTTGGGATAGATCGGGATCTGGATAAATGACCGTTTTGCGGTTCTGGATTCGCGGAAAATTGTGGTTCGAGCGGTTTTGGTGGTTTTGATATGTTGGCCGACATCGAATTGTTCTTGATTTTATTTTCATCTCCATCAATAAGATTAATTTTATTATTATATTACAGATAGTAGTTATAATGGTTATAATAATTGCAGTTATTTTAGTTATTTCTTAATAGTGTTAGTTTTTTCGAGTGTTGTTTTAGTACTATTGTATTTTTTAAAAGTTTATGTTTCGCCTTTTGTTGATGCCGCTTTAGATTTCCATTCATGCAAGCCGGCCCATTCGCTCAGTGAAAGCCCAAATGAAGGAGAAAGTTGTTCAGGCATTATTCTAAGAGTGCAACAAACTTAGTTGTTGATCATGAGTAAAAGTTTTATCATCTCGACTGTATTTCAAGTTAATTCCTTCTCTTAATGGCTCCCTCAAGTGTCATTAAAAAGGGATGTTGCCAGAAGTTTTCGTAGACCGTCTTCTGTGGAATTCTTTTTCCTTCTCAAAAGAAAAACTGTTGTTATTGTTTCTTGTTATGACTTAGAATTGTTTGTGATTTATATTTAGGAACATTTGTTTATGCATCTTAAGTCATATATGTAGGGTTAGGGTTAAAGACACAGAAGTTGCAGGAGTAATTTAGAAGGGTGTCCACATTCCAGGATGGTGTTAGGGAGTCGGTAGGAAGTGTTTAAGGGTTCAGAAGGAAAGACATAATAAACAAAAAAGTGAGTGGTGGAGAGATGAAATGAGTAGCTTAACAAATGGAATAAAAGGATATCAGTTGAGTAGCAATTGAAGGAAGAATAATGTACGGGAGTACAGGCGAGAGAGAAAAATAATGCTTAAGACTGGTTTACACCTACACACTTTAGTGGTGCGAGCTGTCACGGCGTGGGATCGCAAGAAACCATTACAAACCGCACTATAAATGCACCAAAAGCGCGCCGCCTCGCTGGCGGGGGCAGGCGATGACCGTTAAAGCCACGCGACGCTGCCCAGATTTTAAATCATTTCAAATTTTTTAGCGGCATCTGGCGGGTTGATGAAGTCGCACGAGGCCGTATGCGGTGTAGCACGGCCTCGCAACAAAAGTGGTAAGAACCCGCATGGTTCCGTGCCACATCGCACCACACCGCACGTGGTGCGATGTGGTGCGAAGTCGTACTACCCGCAAGGGAGTGTTACGGCCTGATGTGACGGCGCCGTACGGTGCCCTTGCAGTACCCTTACGGTGCCGTCATACACGATTCATACATGCCACACACATGTTGCGGGGCGTGCTGCGTGTTATGGCATCTCCACAGGGCAATTGGATGGAAGGTTGTCGCGCATTCTGGGGAGGATAAAAGGAGCCTGACTGGCCACTGGGGCATCATTCTCGCTGTGACTGCCTGACTGACCAGCCGCTCTGTGACCAAGCCCCTCTCGCCCAGCGACGCTCGCTCAGCCACTCTCGCCCAGCGACGCCCTCTCTCGCCCAGCAACGTTCACCCAGGGACGCTGCCCCACGGACGCTGACCCAGGGGCGTTCACCCAGCGACGTTCACCCAGCCACCCTCGCCCAGCGACGTTCACCCAGCCACTCTCGCCCAGCGATGTTCACCCAGGGACGCTGACCCACAGATGCAGACCCAGGGCGTTCATCCAGCGACAATCACCCACGTGCGCGCACCCAGGGACGCCGGCCCAGCGACATTCTCCCAGCGACGTTGACCCACGTGCGCACTCACCCAGGGACGCCTACCCAGCGACGTTTTCCCAGCGACATTTTCCCAGCCACATGACATGATGCTCCTACGGAAGACCACCCCCAGGCCTACCAAGCAGTCCCAGTACACCCAGGATAGCCAAGACAGCCAAGATAGCCAGGACATGCAGCCTTCTCAACGGTCAGAGACCTCGGAAGACGAGGAAGAGCTGAACATTGAGCCGACTGTATCCATTGTGGAATCCCAGGACATCGCAGGCCTGAGTGGTATTGTCGTTCAGCCGAAGAAACGATACCGCCCCAGTAAGAATGACATTCAAGACTACCCGTTCACGCCAGAGGACAAGGAAGTCATTGTGGAATTCATCAAGGCCCACCCTATCTTGTATGACAAGCGGGGCAGGCAATGGTTGAATCCCAGGAGGAAGGAGGAACTCTGGCGTGAACTGGCAGCGAGTTTCATCGAATGCAGCTTCCAACAAGTCTGCAAGTTCTTCGAGGCTCGCCGAACGGACTTCGCCAAGATCGAGAAGCGTGAATACAAAAGCGGGTCGGCTGCATGCAGCAGGACACCATGGGAGAAGGAGGTGATGACCACGTGGGCATTCCTTGGAGGACACATTGCCCACGAACACACAGTAGCCAGCAATCGGTTCTCACCTATATCGTCGCAGAGAACCGACGCAGACGATTCCTCTACAGATATGTCTGGCCTATCAGCTGCTTTGATCCAGTGGAGGAGGCGGCTGAAGCAGAAGAGAGTGATGAACCTGCCAGAGGACCGACAGCTATCCGCCAACATGTCAGTTGACTCTACAGAAGGCCTGCAGACTCAACTGACACAGATTATGACCAGCATAAACACACTGCTGCCACAACCGCAGGACAACACGCACCGTGACATCGCTGTGTTCGTGCAGTACCTGACTCAGCACTTGGAGTACGTGCCTCGAAGATACCAGAAGCCGTTCTTCGAGCAAGTCATCAGGCTGTGTCATAGTTTGGAGGGGCCCGAGGAAAAAGATGCGGCAACGAAAGAGGCCATGGCTCGTGGCGGTTATTCCCACTGGACGCCCCTGCGAATTGATAAGGAAACGCAGACGAAACCTGGGACCTCGACACCTTCAACACCTTCTGCAGTGCTACCAGTTCGGGCATCACCACACCAGTGGTTCGCGTCTCAACCCCAACCTCTGTATTTTTATGATACACACCTCCAACACCAGCCTCAGCCGCAGCAGCAGGTACCTCATGGGTACGCAACTCCGGCACCGAGGCTAGGCACACTGCCATTCTTCCCCAGTGGACGTTGGACACCACTCAACTTCTCTCCTCGACCTTCCACTTCTTCGATGTCGCTGTTGGTACACAGTCTCTTGGCAGACTTGCGACCCCCTACCCCTGGCGCCAGTATTTCGACACCGAAACCTTCTGCCGCCGAGGATCCACCCACCTACGACTTGACCATCTCCCCAGGTGATAAGGACATTGACCCAGAATCACTTGAGTGATTTTGTAAATATTGTAAATAAAAATGTAAATTTTTTAGAATTAATTGTATTTTAGTAATTTTAGTCATATTCAATTATTTTTTTAATGTTTATAATTAATAATTATTCTTTTTGTAATAAATATGTTGAAATAGTGTCTTGCATTTACATTTTCCTTATTGGTTCTTAATTTATATATCATGACAATATATATGATATGATTGGGTGAAATGAGATTGAATAAGAAAAAAGTATAACAGGAAATATAAAATGAAATATATGTGAAATATGAAATGAATAGAACTCTGAAAATAACTTGAAATATAAAATGAAATTGAATAATGAAAGAACATGCCCAGAAGAGCATGGCCATTAGGAATATAACAGGAAATCTTAACATGAAATATGATATATGATCTATGAAATAAATACAACTCGGAAAATAACTTAAAGTATAAAATGAAATGTAACATGAAATAAATATGGCCATCAAATGATATAATAACATATAAGGTAAGAACAATAATATCATATTGAGAGCATAATCAAATGAACATAAAAACTTACAAATATGATAATGAAACAATAATTAACATTGACTGGACATGGTTATTTACAGGGGAACAATGAAAAATCAGTAAGATACAAAAGACATACTGGCCTCAGTTGATAATATATGATATTTGCAGGTAAACATGTTATGGTAAAACCGTAAAACCAAGTCCCAATTTCAGTTTCTTACATTCTATGCTTTTTATGTTCATTTTCTTACATTCTATGCTTTTTATGTTAATTTTCTTACATTCTAAGCTTTTCATGTTCATTTTCTTACATTATATGCTTGTCATGTTTATTTTCTGATATTCTATGCTTTTCATGTTTATTTTCTGATATTCTATGTTTTTTATGTTTATTTTCTTACTTTCTATGCTTTTCATGTTAATTTTCTTATATTCTATGCTTTTCATGTTTGTTTAGTATAAGTATCTTTTATATGCCCTTCATTTGCTTCTCATTTGTCTCATTATTATGAATTATGTTATTATAACTATCAGTTAATTATTATCCAACATAATTTTTTATATGTACCAATCATCGTACCAATATTATTTATTGTATTAATATTGTTATTAGGATAATACCAAAGTATGGGAGTATAAAACAATGAGAAATATATCATGATGTATATTTACAATTATTTACATTTGTTTGGTTACGTTTTATTACAGAGTTCTTTGGGTCCTCTACTCGTCAGTAGCTGGTCGTCCTCGAGGAAACACCATTCGCTCTTGCCATTCCACTGAGCCTGCATCCGATGAGTAGTACTGGGCCAGGTAATCTCTGAAAGCCTTCTCTCGACATGTGTAGTTTGGTCCCCTTCTTGCCATGAGTCGTTCCATGAGGTTCAGCGACTCCTCCCTCCAAGTACCTGCTACGACGTTATGGTGTTGCTCCTCATAGTCGACGTCGGTGCCAGCAAGTGGGTAGCACTGCAGTGCCAGGTTGTGCATGACACATGCGTACAAAGTTATCTTCTTGCACACCTGTACGTCCTGTTGCATCGTCGTCCCAAAGACTCGCCATCTCATCTGCAGCAGGCTGAATGCGTTATCCACCACACACGACAAGACGAGTGTGAGATAATCTGTAGCTGTATATTCGTTCGGTGGGATCTTGTGATTGGTGGGAGTAGGGCTTCATCAACCACGTATCGAGAGCGAAGGCATCATCGGCGACTATGTGGAAGGGGATGGGTTTGTCGTCGTTGGGCAGATGTCTGTCTTGTGGGAGTCCTGCTCGGTTGTTTGCGATGGCCCTGGCCAGGTTGCACTTCTGCCAAGTTCCTCCATCCCCAGCACCTCCTTCTGCACCGACGTCGACGAACAGGAACTTGTACTTTGCATCGGAGAGGGCCATGAAGACGATGCTGTGAAACTTCTTGTAATTGAAATACAGTGATCCTCCACCTTTGGGTTTCTTGATCACGATATGCTTCCCATCCAGGGCTCCCACGCAATTGAAGTAGTTCCACTTGGAGGCGAAGCGTTTTGCTACGTCATTCCATTCTTCTGGTGTCTTGGGGCACTTCATCTCTTCTGGTTTGTATATGTCGATAATGGCTTGGCAGACTACTGGGATAAATCGGCATATGGAAATCTTGGAGACTCTGAAGCTGTATTGCAGGCTTGTATAGTCGTTCCCACTTGCCACGTGGCGGAGAGTGACCGCCAACTTGAGTCCCACCTCTTGTGCATGCCGCATGTTTGTGTCCTTCTTCTTCAACAGGGGCGTCAGCCTTTCGACCATCTCCTCGAACAATATAGGGTAGATTTGTAGAAAGTTCTCGTGTCCTTTGCAGTCCTCCTTGTTCAGTTCTTGTAGCAGCTGGTCGTAGTCCCCACGTAGTTGCCGCCGTGTCAGCCACTCCCGAGCCCAAATCTGCCCTGCCCTGCCGTCCTTTCTGCGTGGTGCTGGTGGCTGTGGCACCCTAGTACGTCTTCTCAACCCGTCGATGACCTGGATTGCACATAGACACAGGACAGCTACCAAAAATCTCTGGGTCTCCTAGGGTGAGAGGCTGTTGAGGTCCATATTGCATGCTGGTTGGGCGTTAAATGAAGGATGTGCTTGGCAGGCCTCTATATACACCCAAGGTCCATATCTGGCATGGTGTGGCACGATGTGGCATGGTGCACATGCAAAAATCGTGCAATTTTGCAAGTCGGGACTCTTGCGGATGTGCCCGCACTCCACAACAACACCGCAACCCACCCGCAACACACCGCTACACGGAGTAACAAAGCCGCAAGAGCGCATGGCCTGGCATAGCAACAACGATCATAACACCGCAACAACTCTGCGCCAACTCCGTAACACTCTGCTAGGAACTGCAGGAACACGCCGTGAGGTGCCCGTAACCCACCGCCCGGGTCCGCCCCACGCCGCCAATTAACGGTCATTTTTTCTCCCAAGCACATCAATTTTGTAACGGTTTCTTGCGGTCCCACCCCGTAACAGCCCGCAACACGAAAGTGCGTAGGTGTAAACCTACCTTCAGAATGAAAATTGGTGTAGAAGGCGAGCAAAGATTATAAGAAGTGAATATGGGAAGAATGTTAAATAACAAATGGAATACGAACAAGTGATGAAAATGAATGATGCTCTGCACCTGGAAAACAGAAAGACAACGTCAGAGTTAAAGGGAGTACATATGAGATGCTCTGCCGGGCTAGTAAAGGCGTGACCGAGTTGCTGACCAGAGTATGTAATGTACGTATATGTGGATTAGGGAAAGGTTCCCAAGGGTTGCATGAGACGAATAATTGTTTCTCTGCATCAGGGTAAGAGTGGAATTGGAGATTATAAGGGTCTTAGGGACATAAATATGCTTAATAGACCTGGGAAGTTGTATGATAGGAATTTAATTAGGAAAGTAGGACATGGTGGGTTTTATAAGGGAAAATCAGTTTCATGGTAAATGGTAGCGTCGTTGAAACTTTCTAAATGATTCACCAATGATTCATTTCTGTCAGTATTCTGGGTTTAAGGAGCAGTGAACTGTAAATATAATTTCCGTTAATTAATCTCCTTTGATGTAGAGGTCAAAAAGACTCACAGATGACGTAGTCGTGGTGGCAGCAGAAATTCTTCGATCAGTTTTATACATTTGTACATCATCTTACGATCTCAGTGATTTCCACATCCACATGACTGAATTTAATAGCAGGTGATTAGCGTGTAATTTTAGTGGTAGTGGTAGTGTGTGGTAAGTAAAATAAAAAAGAAAATACGAAAAGTATTTCCTATTCTGCTTTGACTTTTGCAGTGGAGTCACATTACAGTATTAAATTATTTTACAGTATGGGGGGTTTTGCTTGATCATTTTTAGAGAGAGTTGAAGTTGAGTACAAAATTTTGTTATCATTTTTTGTAGTTGTAAATTTTTAAGTAATTTCTACAAAGCTACGAGCAGACAAATAATGTAATAATAGGTCCAAATGATTGTAATGTTGTTATTGTAATTCTACCCTCTAGAATGTCAACCTCATTATGTTTTGACAAGATTTTTCTTTTCCGAATGAGGTATTGTCAAATGCAGATGTTTGGGAATTCAATGTAAAGAAAAATAAACAACGGCTTAACAGCAAAGAATGAACGAGCATTTTTTCAAATCATTTACTCATCGTTTTGCTTCCATCGAAGCACCAACCTGCCCCTCTCCTTCTCTGCTCCTTTTCTTTAAGAATAATATACTTCCTCTACTTCCCCTCCTCCTCTTCTACATTCAGTTCCCCTTCTTTTCCTCCCTCCCTCCCTCCCTCATGCATCTCCTTCAACATCATCATCATCTCCCTTCCTCCCTCCTTCCTTCCCTCCCCTCCATCCCCAACCACTGACATGTACGAATTTTTCCTAATGAAGATAATTTGGTATTTACAGTCTCCCTGTGAGACGGACCTTCCAAATAAGGCCCCATGAGAACCACCGACTTTTTACTCAACATTTTAACGTTCGAACAAAGGTACAAAGAAAAAGAGCATTTGTGCATGACTTGTGTTCTGAGGGATTCTTGATTGGGAAGGGATATGTGAGAGAGAGAGAGAGGAGAGAGAGAGAGAGAGAGAGAGAGAGAGAGAGAGAGAGAGAGAGATGGTGTTTTGAAGGCTAATGAAGATTCACCTATATTTATCGCGTGTGGATGTCGACCGTGATTATTTTTTGTGCTAATTTTTTTTCTTATATTCTCTATTGTAACAGAGCAAGCAAACATAAGAAGGTTGTTAGTGAATTAACATGGGTGCACATGCACTTCAAAAAGTTGATGAATTTTATAGCCCACTTTTATTCGTTGTTTGTATGCAGTTTAAAAGGGAGATTGGAAGGTTAATAAACATATTACTGAAGACAGTGTGTTTGCGGGTTTTAGTTAAATTATAGAATACTGACATCTTCTGCAGTTTTCATTTATTCCACTTCGTCATTGGGTTTGCTATAAAGGCCTTATTCCGGATATTCCTTTACCTAATCATCATTAAGAACGTCTATACTCTCTGCTCAGAATAATAATCAACTCAGAGTAATATTCAGCTCAGAATAATATTCAATTCCCAACTTTCGAACTTACCCCGCTTTTCCAATTTGCTTCTCGTGGTTAATAGCATGATTATTACTATGTCGTAGTTACCTTTTTTTAGTTTTACTCGTACACACACACACACACACACATACAGAGATATATACGTACACACACACACACACACACACACACACACACACACATATATATATATATATATATATATATATATATATATATATTATATTATATATATATATTTTTTTTTTTTTTTTTTTTTTTAGTCATTCAGGGCGTCAAGTGGAGTTCGGCAAGTGATGCGGATGATTTGAATGCTTGAGTAGGCGGTGGAAGTCATCTCCAAAGGGTCGCTTCCATTGAGATGGTGCTCTCGTGGTTGCCCTTCTGGAGAGATTGTGTCTTCGGAATGCATCTCCCAGATGAAGACGGGCTGGGGGAGGGGGGAGAGGGGAAGCTAGAGCAGGAGGGGTAAAGAGGGAGCTAGGGAAAGGGAGAAGGATGGAGAGAAGAGGGTGAAGCAATACAGGTGACAATCTTCTGCAGTATTTGTACGCTTCTGTTTTGATTTTGGGCCTGGCTCTCTGGTAGTGATTAAGTCTTTTTCTCATTCTGAGACAATCTCATTTATTTTCCTAAAAGTATAGAAAAATTCGTTCGATAAATATACGTAAACAACGAAAGGAAATTATGAAGTATGTATGCATAAGTTTAATATTTTGAACATATGATGTATTATGTATGTATAAGTTTTATATTTTGAACATATGATGTATTAAACTGATCCAGGTTCTCTCTCTCTCTCATTCTGTTTTTTTTTTTTTTTTTAATAAGCCCGAAGGTTACCCATATCAATTTCAGTATACCAATGCAGAATTAAAACTTATCTGAACGAATAAAGATGTCACAGATAAATTCCTTGTCATCGGAATTTTTAATTAGTGTGTGAGTAGTTATAAATTTATTTTCTTTTTTATAATTTCTTTTTTATTTTTATTTTCTTGGTCCCTACAGTTTTATAAGATGAATAATGACCATCGTTCAGTCCTTCCATTCATTTTTCTTCCCATTTTAACTACGACACAGGATACGGGTCTTAGATCACATTGGCCCCGAACTTTAGAGTGGCTTTCACACCCGAAACAATGGCTATTTAAGGATAGTGTCTACTACTAAGTGTCCACAACCTCTTACTAGACGTTCCTCTATGTTTGGAATGGGTGAATTAGGGGCCTAAAATATAGTCACTTAGGGTTGAAACCCTTTGATAGAGGGTTGGTAGTCGGCAAAAGTTTCAAAAAGAAAAAGGCCCTTATGCTATCTAGGAATTGAGTGGGTACAACCTTCGTAAAATTAGCACCAGAAATGTGAAGGGGTAAGCTTTATTATTCTAAGACACCATAAACCAACTGTGAGGCTATGGTGGCGTTATCTTTGATTCCGTAGTGAAAGTTGAATGGCCAGTGACAACTTTTCCTCCTAAAGTTGCCCATTCATAGGAAAAAACATCCTGATGTTAAGTGAGAATTTCTATTCTTTAATCATTTGAAGTGTGCGTTTTATCATCTCAGCATAGCCACGCCCGTTCGTTAAATCGTTTCAGTTGTCATGATTAAGTCGCCTTTGCGACCAGACAAGAAGCGGTCCCGAGTCCCCCAAAACCAATTATCGCACTGATAGGAACTGGTTCACGTTGGGCTCTTTGGTCAAGTGATTCTCTCACTTCTGAATAGGTCTGATATGTCCGTGCAGGTTTAAGTGTCTACCAAATCCAAATTTATCTGGACCATTGCAAGAAAGAGAAAGTGATAAGAATAATTCGTAGTAAATATTTGATGTATTGTAATGCGGTATTGATAAAAATTGTAATACTCCCGTTTGATAACCTATAACCCTGTAAATGAAAATGTGCTGTCCAACGCTTACGAGACGCTCTCTTTCACAGCGGGGAGGCAGAAACTACGTACTTGCAGAAGCGAAGCAGGTAAAACTAATAGATAAACAAATTGGCATGAAATAGCCGAATGTAAATTGATTTTGGACTCCTGGTCTCTGGTGTGGATGTCTGCTGTCAAACCTGCCAACTGTCGTTTTGGAGTCGTGGGCGCGCTCCAGATCGCCGCTGGTTCCAGACCTAATTAGAACTGAGTGAGCCTGGAAGCTCCTCGTGGTATCTGTCAGTCTTCTCTCCTCCTCCTCCTCCTCCTCCTCCTCCTCCTTATCCTCGCTCTCCCAGTCCCCTATCCTCCTCATCCTCCTCCTCTTCCTCCTACTCAGCTGTTGTTGACTGGCCATCAACGTTATTATCTGGAGCGTTATCGAGGCTGTCGCTTTCAATTTAAGGTGAGTTTTGGTTTCGAGACAGAAGTCGGCACTTCTTGTTTTTCCTAAATAGGAAGGACAAGCAGGCAAATGATATTCCTTAAGGCAACAGAACCGCAGATAGAAGTTAGTCATTATCGTTGGCTTTCTGCAAGCAGCTGATTTCGAACAAGGTGGTTTCTGGTCATATCTTTGCTTTGATGTAATTTCTAATTTTTTTTTTGTAGTAAAAAGTTATTCGTTTAAATAGACAGTTTTCCAATGATTAAATAGCAAATTCTTTGCGCGTTCGTGCATGTTTTACTGTGTATAAATATCAAAGCGTTTATTATGTGCTTTCTTTTGTTAGTAGGGTTTATGTGTGAAAAATGAAATGGTTTTAATGCCTAAATATGATATTAATTTACGTGGGAATTGTCAGTGGATGTTGGCGATGTTCCCCCAAAGTTATGTATTTGATGCCAGAGTTTTTTAATGCACGATTGTTTGCTTAAATGATCTCATCCAACTATTTTAATTCATCAACTGGAAAAATAAGAGTTATTTAGGAATAAGCAGTCATAAATTTTTTTATATTTCTCTATTTTGATAAGCCCAAATTTTTTGGGAAGATATATTTTTATTGCTCGTATTTTTATTATTGGTCACCGAAATTTGATCTTAACGAACGCCCTAAAAATTTCGTAGAAACTTAGGTCCCAAAATGATGCTCATCACAGAAGTTTCTCACCCCCCCGCCCCCGGCCGCTCCCTTCCACACACGAGAACAGTAAACTAAGTATCTTTACACTCTGCTCCAGCAAAGCTACTACATAAATGATTAGATTGATTTTATATCCTTGAGAGTTGAGTTCTAGTGCACCACCTATACTTGGTTTTTTTCCATCTGTCCATCCGCCTGTGGTGTTTTTGTATGGTAACACTGCGTCCCGGGCTTTAGATAGTTACATTCAGCTTACATTCAACAATGATAACAATATCCTATTTCGAATATTAACGGTGTAATTCGCATACAGTAAATTATTAAAACACTTTTCAGTTGCAAATGTACACCCAGATATCCTTTTATTTACCTAAAACTTACACAAAGCGTAACTACTATCTAAAGCCCGGGACGCAGTGTTACCATACAAAAACACCACAGGCGGATGGACAGATGAAAAAAAACAGTATAGTTACAGATATATTTTGAAAGTTAAAATCAATGTGGATGAAACGTTATTTGAAATTCCCCGGGTATAAATGTTAGTTATGAGTATAGCGATATCAGATTGCTGTAGCAGTTATAAAATAAACCGTGACAGGAAGGTGCACAATGGTCCTGTGGTTATTCAATAGTAGGTGAATCATTGAATATTTTTCATTGAGATTCACCATGCTTGTATAAAAATTTGGCCGTTGATAGAGGGTGCATTTTAAGGCTTTGTTTGTCAGTGAGGTGAATTCTTAAAATAACCGTTATCATGGCCCTCACGAGATGTCGGACTGCCTTTTGTAACTGCCATATCTTTTTCTTTCAATATGCTTATTCTCGTGTATATATATATATATATATATATATATATATATATATAATATATATATATATATATATATATATATATATATATATATATTATATATATATATATATTGTTTTCCTTTTTATGGGATGATCCACTGTACGGTCCTGTTCAACAATTACTTTTTGAACAAATTCACTGTATTATTTTTGTCCAAATCTTTTCAGTTCAAACACTGCTTGACTGTTCTCACTTATCTCTCCATCAAGGCTGACCAAATCTGTTCTGGTGAAGAGATAGATTTCCCTTACTTCGGATAACATCAAGGATCCCTTTCATTTAAATGGGTTTTCCCTACGGAACTGGCCTTGGTGTTCTGCTAATATATATAATATATATATGGATCTATAATTATATTATATATGTATACTATAGAATAATTTAATTTGTATGGTAATATAGTACATTAATGTATATAATATAGTATATTAATATAATAATATATATACTTAATATATACTAAAGCTAAAATAATATATTATATGATATTAATATATATATATATAATGGTATATCTATCTTCTATCTATACCATCTATGTATATATACTATATCTATATCTATATATATATATGGTCTTATTTATTTATATAATATGTATATATACTATATATATCGATATATATCTTGTATACTATCCATACATATATATATATATTATACCTATATATATATATATATATAATATATATCTGCCATATATATATATTAGTATATAAAAATAATATATATTCATAATATTATATATAATATATAGCAGTTACACAAAGGCAGTCCGTAGGGAAAACCCATTTAAATGAAAGGGATCCTTGATGTTATCCGAAGTAAGGGAAATCTATCTCTTCACCAGACAGATTTGGTCAGCCTTGATGGAGAGATAAGTGAGAACAGTCAAGCAGTGTTTGAACTGGAAAAGATTTGGACAAAAATAATACAGTGAATTTGTTCAAAAAGTAATTGTTGAGGACCGTACCAGTGGATCATCCCATAAAAAGGAACAATATTCTCATCTTTGAAATGAAAGCATGTTGGAACCCTCAGTAAAAGAAACCAGTTCTAGTGCACCCTTCTTCCGCAGAATGTACTATATTGCCTCAGACAAATGAGAAGGAGGCCTTGAAACCTTTATTGTGGTCTACAGCGATGAGAAAATGTACCACTCAAATAAGTCAGCCATTGTGGACTGCATCCTTAATGAAGTATGTGATGATGAAAACCACTCCAATTCCTTGTATCAGTATGGAATGGAATATAGAATTTTGGCCTACGGCCAAGCGCTAGGACCTATGAGGTCATTCAGCGCTGAAAGGGAAATTGATAGTCGCAAGATTTTAAAAGTGTAACAGGAGGAAACCCTCGCAGTTGCACTATGAAACAATTGTCAGGAGAGAGTGGAAAGTAAGATGGAAGAAAGAGCATATGAACAGAGGTACAGAATAAGGAGTGAAAGGGGTTGCGGCTACGGGCCGAAGGCACGCTGCAAAAAACCTTAAGTAATGCCTACAGTGCACTGCATGAGGTTCACTGAAGGCACTACTCCCCTACGTGGTGTATCGTTATGATGCAGTCATTCATGATGGACGGGCCCTTATTTATTCTCTCACTCCTCGTGGAATCCACACCTTATAGGAATATGGTTTAAGCCAAATGCTCAGACTTGTCCAAATGGAATTGTGCAAAGATTGTGGAGTGGTTGTTGTTTGGGACTGTTACCGGAAACATTCAGTCAAGGAACAAATTCGCAGTGACAGGTCAAGGTTAAAAGTTTCTCCCAAGACTCTGATCCCTAAGAACTGGGGTGAGCTTTTACGGGACAGGAAGAACAGGTAGAACAAGACCGAGCTGTTTCGCTTTCTTACAGAAACTGTGATGCAAGGAGACAGTGGCATGGGAGATGTTTACTTAACTGATGTCGACAACTACACCGTGCGCCATTTTGGCCCTGGGGAAGGAATGGATGGTGAATTCAAACAGGAAGAAGCCGACACCAGAATTGTAGTACATATTCTCCATGCACTTTGGTCATTTTTTTTTAGATTTTAATCATACACAAAGGAAAATTATAATTATTTTTCTTGATATAATATATTATCATCTTTTTCTGTGTGTAAATCAGTGTATCATTCCTAAGAATATGTCTACTGAAGGCTATTAAATTCTATGTAATAAATTTATATTTTGCATTATATGTATATATAAAAATCAGTTATATACTTTTGAAGGTAAAATTTGTGTTTTATTGATTAGGGGTGCCCCAAAAATCAAAATTACTTTGCGTTAAGACATAATAAACAATATTCTTGGTCATTTAAGCCCAAAATCAGCTTTCTACCGGAAAAAAACTATTGCCATTATGAAGGCTACCTCCATGCTGAAAAAGGGACCCCCCCGGTTCCCCTAATGGAATGTGAACTTGGCTCCTCCTATAGATATGACCTCAGTGATCTTAAGAATCACCCTATATCAACAGCCAAACTTTTACATCCATGGTAAATCTCAACAGTGTAATCATACCTACTATTAACCCAAATGAGCGAGACATTAACGACCTATTTCGATTCCGCGAGGAAAACTCAAACGGCAGAATATATCAAAGTTGGTATGCATGTATGTATATCCCAATTTAATCATTTTAAACATTGTATTAAAATTTCATGTTACCTCCAGAGTGGTGATGTAGTAAATGCTTGGCGAACTGAGGTATTCTATTTTCAGAGTAACGCGCTGAGCGGAAAAAAAAAGTGAGATATTGTCTGGAATAGCTCTATTAACTTGAGCATAATTGTAAAAAGTAACATATTATGCCTTCAGCTGACGGAAGCCGAATTTCTTATGGTAGGTACTTTCACTGAATATTTCAGACTGTTCTTGTATCAGGAGCAGTGACACTTAAATCAGCGAAACCTTTGCAACGTCCCGTCTAACCTAGCTGCAACCCCTTTCATTCCTTTTACTGTACTGCTGCGAGGTTTTCCTCCTATTACACCTATCAGACCTACCTACTCTCAATTTCCTTTCCAGCTCTGAATGACCTTACAGGTCCCAGTGCCGGGGCTTTGGCATAAACCCTATATTCAGTTCAGTCTCAACCGCCACTTGGCGTCAGTATCAGAAGCAGACAGAAAGAAAGAAGAAGCAAATCCACAAAACGAAGTTGGACCAGGTACGCGTCCGCCTGCACCCATGCGCTTGTACGTGCACATGCAGTCAGAGCGTCACGGTCGAAAGGACCTCAGGATCGTAAAAGCTTCTTGCCGAGTCTCTGGACTGTGTCTGTTTATCATCAGCACAAGTAAGGTAGTTACTACTTATTGCATTTTGATTAGGCGCTTAAGGATGCAAATTGGGAGTTATAGAGAAAGGAGAGAAATTTCCACCGGATAACTCACGAGAGAAAGAGAAGAACTTACAGAAAAGTGAGGCTTTATAAGGTGACTCACAAGAGAGAGAGAGAGAGAGAGAGAGAGAGAGAGAGAGAGAGACGTCTGTAGCATCTCCCTTTTCGAAGTCCCTTTTTTCACCAGGACCTGTCTTATAAGTGACAGAACGTGTCGTGTATCTTCCCCTACCTAATTGACCATTAGCATTATTAGCAGCGCCTTCGTCGACCGGATCGGCGCTCAAGAGTTCCAGGGGCTCGGAAGTGACTGTTGTTGTTGCAAAGAGATAATCTTTGTAAGAGTATTATCAAGGAGAAAGACACTGGCACCTCAGACTCCCAAATACGAAGTGAGACCTGAAGAGGCGGTTTGATCAGATAAGCGAAATTTGGTTTTAATGTTCTTTTAAGATCCGCCGTCAGTTAAGACGCCTTTATAAGTATTACAGATTTTTCCATGCTCTTGGAATTTACTTTGGTATCTTGCTGTGCTCGTCTGTGGTAATTTTACATATCCATTGCACTTGGCTATTGCAGGAGGCTGTAAGAGTTATTTTTTTTCAAATTGTTATAAACCTACTCATGTTCCTTCATTCTTCATGGAGAATGCCGTTTTTTATTTACTTTAAAAACCTTAAATAAGAAATATGTATTTAATGAAGGCATTGCTGTAGCCAATAAGATATAATTATTTATCTTAGTTAAACATTGTTAAGGAAATGAAGCATCCAGTAAGAAATAAGTACATTCTTAGTTAAACATTACGGAAATGCAGCAGCCAATAAGAAATAAGTATTTATCTTAGTTAAACATTCCTAAGGAAATGCAGCAGCCATCCTCAGAGAAAATTAGTGGCATTTGTCTCAGAAATTAGTTCAGTTGACAGTAAATAATTACGTATTTGTCCGCGCAAATTGAAAACGGGAATCTCACCAAATTCGACGAGAATCCATCAACCCACACAAGTCTCTCTCTCTCTCTCTCTCTCTCTCTCTCTCTCTCTCTCTCTCTCTCTCTCTCTCTCTCTCTCTGGATGTCTGACTGTCTTTCTTTTTTCTCTCTACAGTACTTGTCCGTTTTCAGCTATATTTCTAATGAACCAAACAAAAACTTCTTTCAGTTTTCTTCTGAAGATTGAAAAAGAAACCAACAAAATCACTTTGTAACTTGTTTACTTCTAAGTATTTACATTTAGTTTTACTCCACACTCAGAGTAAAACTAAATGTAAATACTTAGAAGTAAACAAGTTACAAAGTGATTTTATGGGTTTCTTTTTCTATATTTCTAATCGTTGTTCGTACCCTACAAATACATTTAGATTCAGTGTTTGCTGCAGTCAACATTTGCTTGACCCATACATACACCTGAGTGCCCTGTGTATCTGCTCCTTACTGATTGTTTTGGTGCTAATATAACTTTGAAATGCAATGCACCACCAGTCCCTTAGTCTTTCTGACTTTCATTACTGTTCAAGTATGCATATAATATTTGCTTGTTGATGGCTCTACGTTATTAAATCTTTCTTTGGTAGTTTATTAACTCCTGAGGGTTTTTGCAAATGAATGTTTGTTGACTTTGTACAAAAATACCATTATGATTATAGCTATTAATGTATTTTCCAGTTGCGTATTTTCTCTGTACGTATTTTTGTCCTGCGCATTGACGGAAGTATTCTATGGTGCATTTTTATTGTTTTGCATATGTATGATTGCACAGGTGCTATGTATAAGCACAAGGGTATCATGTTTATCTGTCCACACCGTAGATTTATTTTTATGTATTATCTCTGAGACATTTCGTTTTTCAAGAGAGTTTTGTTCAATTTTGCGCTTGATAATTTTCTTTGCTTGCACTGAAATCTGACACCGTAGGTTTACTGGAATTCATCAGTCACGCGATATTAATTATCTTTCAGCCTGCTCTATTCTTTCCAACTCCTTCAGCGAGGTTCCATCCTCCTCCTCCTCCTCCTCCATCCCTCTTCTTCTTCTTCTTCCCCCCCTCCCCCCCCACATGTTCCTGTCCCTCTCCCTCTCCCTCTCCTCTCCCTCTCCCTCCTTCGTTACTCTCCACTCCATGCCTCCAAAGCCGTTGTAAGCTGCTGTCATCCATCACCCACTAGAGCAAAATAAAATCTTTTTTGAGTGAATCTTCAGAGCCATCGGCACGAAATCCCAATTTTTCAATGGACAAAGGACAAATGGCGTCTCTTTCCTATGGATTATATCGGGAAATACACACGCCCGGGAATATTCACTACTGTTTTGATTCATTGCAATGATTCCAGCCTTTTTTTATTTTATCTCTCTCTCTCTCTCTCTCTCTCTCTCTCTCTCTCTCTCTCTCTCCTCCTCATCTCCTATTATTATTATTATTATTATTATTATTATTATTATTATTATTATTATTATTATTATTATTATTATGTACAGGTTTGTCCTTTTAATCGTGGTTCAGCGCCCACGAATAGAAGGAAATTGCTATTTGAAGGAAACGCCTGGAAAGATTGTTTCTAAGATTACTATACCACTTTTATTTATAGAACCCTTTATGTGGTGCTGTAAGTCAGTTAAAGATGTCACATGGATTGTTTTTTCGTATTTTTAGAAACTGTTAATGTCTTATTTTTGCTTGAGAAGATTGAAAAATAAAAGAAAAATTGTGTTTTTTTAAATTGGGAGTAATAACTAAAAGGTTGAACAGAATGAAAACTGAAAATCGATTGACTCTAACAGATGACTGGGCAGGAAAAGAAAGAATTTTTTCTTTTGATAACGTCAGAGAAGAAAAATGTGAATACTTCTTTTTCATCTGAATAGGAAACAGAGGAGCTGTCGCATTGGCAGTCGAGGACAGTTGAAAAGATTGAAAAATGAAAGGCGATTGAGAATTGACGGAAGAATGGGAGAAGATGAACGAATTACATTTTATATTTGGAAAATATCCCAAGCCATATTTTGACTTGATGGAAGCCCAATAGGAGTATTTTCAGGGTTCGAACAACTCCCAGGGTTCCATCACTCGGAGGACCCTCCTTCCATTGTGGAAACGACGACTGCAGGAAATCAGATGACTTGAAGCAAAAATACGGAGATGGAAGAGAAGAAAGGAAAATAGAATTACGGAACGTTTAGAACTCGAGATGATTGTTAATGGAAATTTAGAAGGCTTCCTCTCAAAGATCATATGCGAAAGGAAAATGGTCACATGAAATGAGTAGTATGTGTGGAGTTCGAGAAAGGAATATTTTAATTAAAGATTTACTCTCAGGCAGACTGTAATGTCTTGAGAAATAAACGACGTGGGGGTAAAACAATAAAAGTTAGGACAAACTGTGTCCTCGTCCGTTTACGAATTTTGCAGCGAAGAAATATGAGTCATATGTTAAAAGGGTTTGGCAATTTATGCGTGAAAAGCGGAGAAATATTAAACTCGTAAATTTGTCTGGGTTTTTATGCTACTGGATGTGGAAAGTCCTTTTGTTTTTATTAACGTTTTCTGTTGGTTGTGTCGCGTGTGAACATTTTGTTTTTTTATGGATTAGGTTGACTCTTGACTATATTCCATGTTAGAGTATCTTATTCTGTATGTTTTATTGACGTCCATTTTGGTCACTATCGTGATGAAGATCACAATTATATTATCTTAGCTTTGTTTTAGAAGTCAGTTTTGAATTCATTACATGGAATAAAATTAAACCAATTTCTTCATTTATAACGACAGATTGGTGTTAGCATTTACATATATTCATTATTCCGAATACGAATAATTTACTAAGTCATAATAATGTCGCATAAGTACGTCTTTATTACATTGTAGGGTCCCGACCGAAATCATACCCTGCTGGCATCCGCTGCTCACAGAGGACATCCTCAGACATGCACCCCCGACCCACGTGTACAAGAAATACAGCCGACAGCATACAATCTTTTAATGTATGCTGTCGCCCATGATCATTCCTACTGGAAACCTGACATTGTATTGCTTCCTACTGGAAGCAATACAATGTCAGCTTTCCAGCTATATTTATCAGAACTCTATCCATAACTTGTAAATAGAATTATGTACCATTTTCCATTCTCAAACAAACACTGTTGAATGTATGTTATTCTCTATTTTGGTACGCATTTCTGTTATAGTTTTCGTGTAGTATTCGCTTATATATATACACACACACACACACACACATGAATAACATGATAACATAAATCAATCAATAAATCAATCAAAAGGAAACGATCTCTGCTACCCACCTCATTTGATTGATTCATGTTATAAAAAAGCTCACAAAAAGTTTTATAGTGTTGCTATTAATGAAGAAGAAATGACTAAAAATGTACTTAGCTTACCTTACTTTCGCGGATTTGAAACCATAAAATCAATATTTAAATCGTTTAACGTTAATGCAGTGTTCTCTTATAACAATACCATTAAAGATATGCTAATTAAGAATAGTCCCGTAACAAATAACAACATCATTTACAAAATTCCCTGTAAGGATTGCACATCGTTTTACGTTGGTCAGTCAAGTAAAAATTTATGTGTACGTATTAAGCAGCATATGTATTCAGTTAGAACAGCCCAGACTTCAAATGCACTGTTTATCCATCTGTGTGAAAAATCTCATCGTATTAATCGGGGTGATACCCCTGTAATTGCTAGATCTAATGATTATGTTTCAAGAAATTTACTGGAATCAGCAATTATACAAATAAAATCAACCTAAATCTTAGTACGGGAATGTACCATTTGGACCCGTATATTAGTAAAATGTTTATGAAGGACCTTAAAATAAGTGAACTACTAATAAATTAGTCCCACATGTATATAGTAATTATTTCTCTCTCTCTCTCTCTCCTCTCTCTCTCTCTCTCTCTCTCTCTCTTGCTCGATATTCTCTCTCCCTCTCCGTCTTGTTCGATATATTTATATTTTTTTCTCGTCTTTTCATTAATAATTTTTGGGGGGAACATTTTTGTAATTTTCATGATAATAAGTTGTACATGCCTCCTTTTTTTTCAAAATGTATTGTTTTCTGGATGGGTCGTCTGTTGACCGCGTGTGTATGTGTATCCTCCAAGGTGTGGCTGCCCTCAGGCATTTCCTCGTTTCTGTAGAGTGAAATCGACCTTATTGCAAATCTTGTAGTGTCAGTTTGGATATTAAGCCTACCTTGACTATGTTTTTTCCTCTGTAAGATCAGTTGTGCGTGAGTAAAGGGTCGAACTAGACCGAAAGTGCTTGGCTATCTCGCTTTTCATTTTTTCCCTTCGTGCCAAAAACCTTTATTTACACACACACACACACACACACACACACACACACACACACATATATATATATATATATATATATATATATATATATATATATATATATATATATATATGTATATATACACACATTTATACATACATGCATACACACACATATACATACATCCATTTGTACATAAAATCAAACAGAGCATAGTGAAGCTGAACATTCAATGAGACGCAAATGGAAAATAATAAAATACCTCAACCAAAATTCCCTGTTTGGCCCTTCCCCTGCTGTGAAGGGGTAACCACTCCAGCGCGACTTATCTAATATGCTAATTTAGTAGAACAAATGGCTCTCTCGTTCCGTGTCGCTCTATTAATTAAGCTATCATACCATGTGAATATGATCATATGGACCTCACCTACAAAGTTCGGTTCGTATCGAATGATTTATCAACATTTGATTCTTTAGTTTTTTTTTGTTTTTTTTTTGGCGGGGGGACGGGGTTTGTGAGATAGGTAGATAGACTAAGGTAAGTAAATATAGAGAGAAGGGTTGAAGAGGGAAAGGATCTCGGAATAAAAAGATGTAGCTGTGAGGGTGCTGTCTGAAATTAACGTCTTGAAAAGCTCATGTAATGAATACCTTCAGGAATGGTTGAGAGAAGAGAGAATAGAACAATCAGTTCGTGACAAAAACAGTGTGGACATTTGCTTGGTGTTTCTGCAGGCTTTGAACTATACTACTATTCACTATCCCTTCACTCAGGGCAGTAAACAAGAATGGCCTGCTTTATTTCTAATACAGGAGATTCTCTTCCGTAAAACAACAAATGGAAGTGTAACAAAAGGTTTGGATCCAGACCGGTTTTGCAAGCCCTCCTGATGTCTAAGTAAGGCAAAACCGATAAAAATTCACGCTATTTGTTACATTTTCCCTTGTGGGGGTAACATTTTTTTTTTCACATTCTTGAGTTTATTTTGCATTGTACCTACTTGGCAGTAGAGGTTAAATCAGTACAGTATTACAGTGAAACAAATGCTACAAAATGCTACAGCCATTATTGCATCCATAATTTACCAAATTATGATTGTATCATTTCATAAAACCAAAACAGATTGCCATTTTTATATGCAAAATATATTAAGCTGTAGACGCTGTAGTGCGTCTTTTAACTCTGATTCGTACATTTTAATTTGCTGGAGCCAGACCAAAGAGTTGTTTTATCATTCTAATAGTAGTGTTGTTTCAAATATTTTATTAATAATCGACCACCGTTATGTGGCTTTGTTTAATTCCGTTTTATTTAGGTTCACCTGTTATTTTATTATATGTTAATACACTGTTTTTGAAGTGACAATAAAAATATTTTTCTTATTACTAACGCCAACATCTTTTTACGCGTAACAACAAATCAGGTCACTATAGTAGTGCATGAATGATTTAGTTGTGAAATGAAAAAACAGTAACTTTTTTCCTTAGTTACATTATTACCGTATTTTTTCTGAAATATTTAAACTATAATTTCCAAACGGTACTTTCTTTTGTTACCAACACCATCATCTTCATCGTCAGCACATGCAACTATACTTTCATCATCATCATCATCACCCACAACATCTTTATTGTAAACATTTTGAAAGTCATCGCAATAACCATCTAGATTAGCAGTATTCAAGCAATCTTCGTTGTCGAAGTCTATCGATATCGGGAGTGTGGCTCCTCCGGTTCCTCCATGATGTCTTACGCTTCATGGCATCGCTTCGAAAAGTAAATTGCGCCTGTACTAATTTCCGCATTTTTTTCTTCATTTGTTCATCGCCGTTTTAACCTGCCAGATGTTTTTAGTCAGTTCCCTTTTGTTCAAAGTCATTTTAACTCATCCAACGTTTACCCAAGTCCTTTCTCTCAAATCCTTGATGCTCACTTGCCATTTCTGTCGTATAAATGCCTACCACAAAATAGATATATAAAATTTTAAAATATATATATATATGAAATTAATCAGCCGCACGCTGGACTCTCTCGGAGCGTAATGAAGCCGTGCGGGACACTCTATTCGTTGTTAATCAGTGATGGAAATGATGGAGGGTCCAGGATGCTATTGAGAATACGTAGCAAGCGCTTTTATTATTGGTTTTGAGGTAATTTCTACCATACCACACGTGAAAAGTGTCTCCGGTTTTGCAGTCACAATTGAAATAGATTTTACAAAACATGCAACCAATGAGGCTCTTGTGGATCTCTTCAGTGCCTGCCCATATATCATTGTGTGTGCTATGGTTAGAACTGTGTTCTTATATTTTGCTCTCTCTCTCTCTCTCTCTCTCTCTCTCTCCTCCTCAGATTTTGAGACGTTTTATAGGTTTCCAAATTTCATATTAGGGATCCCAAATTTTTTTAAAACGTTTCGGAAAATATCAGAAAATTATCATCAAGAGGTCACTGACCTTTTAAAACAATTGTTCCAATTCTTCTCCCTCTCGCGCTCTCTCTCCTCTCTCTCTCTCCTCCCTCTCTATCTCTCTCTCTCTATATATATATATATTATATATATATATATATATATATAATATATATATATATATATATATATTATGTGTGCGCTTCAAAAAAACGTTACTCTGTATTGAATACTTTTACCTTCAAATAAAAGTTGAACATTGTTTAATGAAATTAACACCATCTTTATTGAAAATCATATCCTGTCTAAGAATAATAGATTTTAGGCATCGTAGATATCGAAAGTGAATTATTCATTATTATTTGATATAAAGTCCCCTTTAATCCTGAATTGAATGGATCGATTTCAAAAGTAATTCCTACTTTGAGCAACATATTGTCGAGTTTTTTACTTGGCCTAATAAGTGTAATATGATGTTTTGAGAAATTATTCAAATAGATATCATCTGATTTATGCTCATTTCCGCAACTAATAATTCAGGTTCATATCCTGACTAAAACATTACTTATATCATAGTTATCAAGTTCAGTTTCCCTCACTGGTATTACTGATCCTGCCCTGACTCTCATAATCGTAATGTGTACTCCTTTGTAACCAGCTCATATCACTTCGAAAATTCACTGTGGAAAATTGGTCCCAGAGAAATCAGGAGATAACCCAGTTTTGATTTGGAGGATTACCTCGCATTTGGAGGGGCAGGAGTATAATCCTTAACCCGCATTATTATTTTGACGTATCATTGACCATGGAAACGTCACTTTAATCCGGTACTATAATTTCTTTAATCCGGTAAGGAGTTTGAGTAAACAGTTAGTTTTACCCTACACAAAGAGAAATTCATTTTGAAGGTGATTACTGTGGTCATAACGTGTTGCTCTCTCTCTCTCTCTCTCTCTCTCTCTCTCTCTCTCTCTCTCTCTCTCATTTCCATTTGGGGACGGTAGGTCAAAAATTGTATAGTCAAACACTTTAAGTGCTAAACCACTTTGCTCATTCCTACTAGTCTCACCCTCCAAAAGAGGGTAGAGACGCATGGATACGTGTATATATATATATATATATATATCTATATATATATATATATATATATATATATATATATATATATATATATATATGTGTGTGTGTGTGTGTGTGTGTGTGTATTAAAAAATGGATAGGATATATATATATATATATATATATATATATATATATATATATTTATATATATGTATCTCGAAAAGAATACTGTGGGAATAAGACACAGTGTGGGAAGGGAGTGGGAAAAGAGGGAAAAGTGAAAATAACTGGAAACGACAAATATTAGTGTCTCATCCATAGATTTTGAGGTCATTGGAATAGTGACACTTCCGATGCCTCCTAAGTCCAAGTTTAGCCCCGATAGGAAGGGTATGAGAAGGGGGTGACATAATAACTGAAAATGACAGATATGAGCATCTAATCCTTAGTTATTGAGATTGCAGAGATGAATGGTGAGACTCCCCATGGCCTTCAAGTCCAAGTTCAGCCCCAATTGGAAGAGGGTTTACAAAGGGGTGTCTAATTTATAGTTTTCAATGTCACTTGGATGAATAGTGACACTCCTGATGTCCTTGAAGTCTTGGTTCAGCCCTGATAGGAAGAGGCGGTGGGAAGGTGGAGACGTCTAAAAATAACCGAAAACTACACATGTTAGTGTCTAATCCATACCTTTGAGCTTCCTGAGATGAATAGGGACATTCCGATGCCCTTTAAGTCTAAATTCAGCACCAATAGGAAATGGTGAAGAAGGGGTGAAAAATATCATGTCAGTGTCTAATCCACAGCTTTTGACACTCCCAAAGGCCTTCAAGTTCAAGTTCAAGGGGTGGAATATTAAATGTCAAAAATGCTTTGCAATGTAACTAAAGCCACTATCATTAATAGGAGAGAGAGAGAGAGAGAGAGAGAGAGAGAGAGAGAGAGAGAGAGAGTGGGAGGATTTGGGAGGAGAGAGAGGGGGGCGGGGGGGTGGGGGGTTTGGGTGGGGGTTTGGGAGGAGAGGAGAGAGAGAGAGAGAGAGAGAGAGAGAGAGAGAGAGAGAGGAGAGAGAGAGAGAGAGTTTGTTTATCAGTTGTCATTCAGAGTTTTCCTTCGTAACTGCTGAGTTGAACATCACATCACCAAAAGAGTTGACCTTGAGTTTCCTCACTCGGCACTCGAAAAATGCTAGCAGGTGCACATGAGACACACACACACACACACGCACTATATATATATATATATATATATATATATATATATATATATATATATATTATATATATATATCTGCGAGTGCCAAGAGAGGAAACTCAAGTTCGACTCTCTGGTGAGGTGACTGTTCAACTCATCAGTTACGAAGGAAGTACTTCATAGTTGAACATTTGTGGTGGTCATAATTAGAGTTGGAAAGGACAATGGTGCTAGCAACTGCAACCCGAAAGAGATGATAAGAGCTACATAACGTCTGGCTCCAAACTCTATTGAAGGGATTTATATATATATATATATATATTATATATATATATATATATATATATATATATATATATATAATATATATCGTTTTTTAATTTTTTTCCTTCGTGGCAAAAAAAAACTTTATTTATATATATATATATATATATATATATATATATATATATATATATATATATATATTTTATATACAAACGGAAGCCGATGGACATACAAAGGATATGGAGTACATCAAGAGAACAATCAGCTTTTTATCTACACGCCTGCATCTCTGTCTCTTGTCTCAATCGCGTCTCCCGGACTCAGAAAATGGCGACCAGTCTGCCAGATGCCCAGATTAGGGATCAGCAACGGGAATCCCAGTAAATTTAAAGGGCTGATTTCATTCATGTTTTCCTGACTTGAATGTTTATCTTTGCTCTCCTTAGCCGGGATGCTGGGCTGCAGGCCTTCTTGTCCACCCTTGGCCAGATAATTAATACCGGGGAGGTTTTAGTTCTTTTTGGGTATTTGCTTTTTATGCTTTTTTCCTGTTATCGTTTTATATATTAAGTGGTTTTGGTACATTTTCATCATCTCGTCACTTTACGTTGGTAGTTCGAGCACAAGTTTTCCCAAAATAAGTTCATTTTAAGTAAGTTTTTCCTCCTAGTTTTTTCAGTTCATTTTAAATTGTTTTATTCACGCTGTAAGTAGCTTTCTTGTATTTCCTATATTAAATACAGTTTAGTGATTTTAATTATGCTCCGTTTTTGTTTTATTACTGAATATTGTAGTTTATGATTTGTATTAAAAAAAAGGATTGACTACGTATTGTTTGAGGTATTAATATTTTTTTACTTGTAGTAGAAAGAGCTCCTGCATGACTACTTCTCCCTCTCCCCAGCTTAACGTACATACGTTTTTAAAGGAAATATTAGTTTGGGAGTCAACATGCTACCAATGATATATCAACTTTAAAACTTGTAAATTTTATCAGTCTCTATCGTGAATTTTAACGCTGGAGTGAAGGCTGGTAGTTCAGGTTGGGAATATTAAATGTCTCGCCTCACTGTTGGTAATGTACGCAGCATACGTAAGAGCTAAAAGGTTAATTAAATTCAAACGTAATCTGCCTGAATCAGTCGGTAAAGTAAGTGTTTTGGTGACTGCTCCGTTCTTTTGATAATTATTTTTTCTTCATTAAGAATTTTACATTATTATTATTATTATTATTATTATTATTATTATTATTTATTTATTTATTGTATTCATTTTTTATAAATTCTTTTTTTGGTTTATCACAGTCCTCCAATTAGAATGAGTGGTATTTATAGTGTGGAGTTCCGGGATGCATCCTGCCTCCTTAGGAGTCCATCATTTTTCTTACTATGAGAGCTGTTTCCAGGAGCACACTCTTCTGCATGCGTTCTGGAGCTACTTCGGCCTGTAGTTTTTCTAGATTCCTTTTCAGGGATCTTGGGATCGGGCCTAGTATTCCTATGAGTATGGGTACAATTTCCACTGGTATATCCCATATCCTTCTTATTTCTACTTTCAGGTCCTGATACTTGTCCATTTTTTCCTCTTTCTTTCTCTTCAACTCTGGTATATCATGGTATTGCGACATCAATGAGTGATACTTTCTTCTTGATTTTGTCAATCAACGTCACTTCTGGTCTATTGGCACGTATTATTCTAACTGTTCTAATACCAGAGGATCTTTATTATTATTATGATTATTAAATCGTCATTAGCATTATTCTGATACGTTTGTGATTATTATTTTATTTCGCTGATTGTTGTTGTTAATAGAGGTTTACTATTAATATTTTGGTCTGAAAGGTTCCTTTTCTATTGGAATAATGCCTGCTCAATGACGATAATGCCATTTTTCAGTTCTTTTAGAGAGATGCTAAAATAACATGCATGGAAAGCATTTCTAAATAATTTAACAAAGAATAACTTTCATTGTTTTATAGAGATTGAAGCAATCTCTGGCTTTAAATAACCCGTACTCCTTGATTTGAATTTGTCTGGGCTGACAGTCACACACACACTGAGGCAGATTCAGTTTTTTTCCTGAAATTTTTATTCTGAAACTAGGAAGGTTTGTACCTCTTCAGAATCTTAGAGGAAAATGAAGACAAATTCTAAAGGAAATGACAGCTCGTAAATTTAAGCGCCCGGTACTTGAGATGTCTAGTCTGGGTAGTATAAAATGTTATGCTGCATCTGTTCCAAAGGGTCGCTTTAAAGTTAATATGAACAATTACAGAATAATCTCCACCCATCCAGTGATCAGTAAAATTCCTGGAGAGCTAATCTCTCATTCCTCGCTTAATTAGCCTCCTCGTTGACCGCCATTATATCTCTGGGAGATCTAATTAGCTTGTTGCATTTAGGACAACCTTAAGCATAGATATGAGGTTAGTCTTTGTCAAATGGGTTTTAGTACTTACTTTGTTTGTTTATAACTCTACAGTTGCCTCCAGAGTAGTTTTTAAAGTATCTGAATGAAAGGACTGTCTTTGTGGAACGCGTCCTGCACAGGAAGAAAAATCAATCGGTTCAGCAATAACTGCTGCAAGAATATGTTGTCCATCTGCCGAAAGTCTTGTTAGGTTACAATTCCAGTATCACCATATACTCGTACTTGTCTCTGTAGAGTTAGTGTGCGCTGTTCACTTTACAATGTCAATTTCTTAAATTTCCAAAACGTTCAACTGACTACAACAAAACATACTTGTTTCCTTTCACTAAAATTTGTTTGTGTAATCGATTCTGCTTCTTTAGCTTCTGCTTTTCATTTAAGAGGATTCTATTCTGTTGAAGCTTGCTCCATAAGATAATGGTCTTTATGGGTCGTCAAGATGAGCGTTTATACATTTTCCATAGTAATAGTAACGTCATCAAATAAGTATGCCTAACTGTTCATAAGAGTTAATGTAGCATTTTGTTTTGTTGGTTAAGACTAAGTACATTTCTTTTTGTAGATTATGATGAGGATCATTCATGTAACTGTTTATGTTTCCATGTAAACTCTATATGGTCCCTACTGCTTGCATCCACATACTACACAAATACAAGTATATATATATATATATATATATATATATATATATATATATATATATATGTGTGTGTGTGTGTGTGTGTGTATGTATGCATGTATGTATGTATGTATTATACTTTATATTGCTTCCTTTCGATTATTTTTCTCCTGTCGTATTTTCAACATTTTGATAACCCCATGCTGTTATTATTAGTATATTATACATATACATTCAGGCTTACAGGGAGCGGAAAGTCCCTATGTGAACAATCATATTTAAATTATCTAATCAACAGTGTTCGTATTGCCGTTAGCTACGTCACTAATTTGTAGGGAACAGTTATCTGTAACTGAAGTTTTGAAAACAAAGTAGCAATATTCACTGATCACTACCCTGTGGAACACCAAACGTGATAGTTTTAGGCTTACTGAAAGTATAGCTGTCTTAACATTTTCTTTTTCATCACATATGAATTGTGAATAAGATCAAATGACTAGGTGAATAGTGTCTACCTCTTCCAAAATATGTGTAATATTGCTGTATAGTTACCCGAGTCGAAGGCAATACGCAAATAATTTTGAACAGGTCTAGATTCACATCCTTTGTTAATGCAGACGAAGTCCTAACGAAGTAGGATTAATTACTCAACTTTTGTTCGTGTAATTTTTTTTCTTTTTTCTTTTCCAAAATCACAGAAAGCTTTGGAATAATGACGATTGCCTTGCAATTGTTGCAGCCAGCTTCAACATTTGTTAGGAAATATGAAGGCTCATTTATCAGTAGGAGGTAGTCAGAAGATTGAAACTGCCAAACGTACCAAACAGTTCAGTAATGTAGCTGTTACCAGTGCTTATCACAAAGTCCCCAGAGATTAAATGAGATATATTCAGTTGGTGGGGGATGGGGATTGTCTTAAGCATTGCACATTTTCTTTGACGTAATAGAAAATAGAAATATTAGTGTTGGGCTCGTAAGACCTTTAGTACTAATTGAGTTTGAGTAGACTAAAAAGACTATAACACTTAAGGCATAGTTTATGTTGTAGTCTTTGTTTTCCCTTGTTGCTGAAATTGAGTTTTTTTTTTTTTTAAGTTACCGCATCATTTCATTTATACTCATAGGTTCTAGTTCATGTCCGTGCGCTCCCCCCTCCCCTTTTTTTATTTTCTTTTTTTCGTGTAATCTCTTGATTATGGTGTTGTTGCTACTGTGTCTGTTTTGTCCTCAATTAGTCACCTCTATTTTTGCTTCATCCCACTTTTGTTTGTTCAGTTTTGGATCGCCTTCCTTTCCTATTTCTCTCTTATTCGTAATGTGTCTTCAGTAACAAGGCTTTCTTTTACTCTTTTTATATAACATTATATAACAGTCACGTTGTTGTAGGTGTAGACATTGCTATCCTTCATTCGTTTTACAAATTTCGTGGATCAGCTTCAGTACCATTGTTATTTAAGATATATGTTATTTTTCTACCACCAAATGACCGTCTAGTTCTGTCAAATAAACTTTCCATTGTGAAATGAATCTGAACGTAAATAAAGCTTCAGAAATTCTCTGTAGCGTCGTTTTTTATGTTTGCGACCATCATTAAGAGCGGAATAAAGCAATCTAGTTAGTTAGTTATATGAATGATAACGATGAAAATAACGAACAATAATAAAACCAGTAATATGGTAGTAATTGAAGAATTCCTGCAAACAAAAACAAAAACGAGATACTTATCTTGCGCTTTTGTATTGAATATGCTAATTTAAAATTCATACCATTGCCAGCTGCAAGGTCACTCAGTAAAAAAATATCAGTGATTGCAATTGCTAAAGAGGAATAAAAAAAATAAATAAACATTGGTTTAAACGTGTTTAATATTCAATACATTTATGCATGCATTGCATAAATGCATAGGTAGGAGCTCTTTTTAATAAATATAAACATAAATCGAATATAGTTGAAATGTGCGTTTTTTATTTTTATAAAAATCTGCGGAATCTATGACTGGAGAGAGAGAGAGAGAGAGAGAGAGAGAGAGAGAGAGAGAGAGAGAGAGAGAGAGAGAGAGAGAGTAATGTTGTCCATTAGAAAACAATATTTTCATAAGGCAGAGAGTGAAATAATGAGGCGATTTTGGTAGTTCCTCATATTAATGAGCTAATTATATGCGCGTTGCATTTAGTAGCTCCAATATGAAGTCGTCAGGATAGATCTGAAAATTATTCGCTTATTCGGGGATAACCCTACAAACTATTTTGTTGTTGTTGTAGTTCTTGTTGGGGGTGTAGGAAAAGTCTATGAAAGACCAAAAACAATTCTGAAATAGGTGTTTTGCGTTGAATTAAAGATACAGGAATTTTAAGATAGGAAAATAATTTATCAGAATGAAGATGTAAAAGATGAATAATGTGCTTGTTAAACACTACAGAAAAATTATTTCTAATGAAATGTATCGTATTTATTTTCATTTCAGTTGGTGAAACCAGGCTCCATTAGACGTGTATTTTAGCACGTTTTAAGTTACGTTAAAAGTTAGGAATATAATGCTTATAACTTGAGCGTGAGGAAACTCTTGCACGCGTTCCGAGTGAGCTGGAGGTCGGATCACGCCTTCTTTGTTTCGTTGCAAATTGAAAACCACTCGACAATTTGCTATTTTGTATGTATTTGAAAGCAGACGTTAACTTTCTTGTACTGTGAATCATTATCAGGCGTTTTACAATAAAGGGAGCTCAGACTGTAAAACTATCCTTAAGTACTTTTAGCTGTGACATTGGTTAAGAAATACATTGATACTTCATGTGTAGAATTACTTGAATATTTGCTTCTCTTTGTAAGCAATAATTATATTAGTCTTTTGGTTTGTACTGACTAACAAGATGACACGCCTGGAAAGTTTAAAAATAAACATGAATAATCACTTTCTTTTTTAATGCGAAACATGAAGGAAAACTAACAATAACTGAAACAATTTTGATTCTGGCTAAAAAAGAAAGAGGGGAGGGGGGGGTGGGGAGGGGGGAACCATTTTGCCTCTGATATATCCTTACCCAGAATTCTTTTCAATCCCAGTCGGAAACGGCCGACGTGTCCGAGATAAGGAGTATCAGTTCTCGCTTCACCAAACCAAATTATGCAATCATCAACACAAATTTCTCAGTGGTTGGGAGCGTGTGTTGACTGATACCCCAAGTGACAGCTGGGGCGGGAGACACCTCTTGCGACAGGGCTCCTGGCGGCTTGTACTGCTCCATTCGATAGCAACACGTTTGCTCGAGGAAATTTGTTGGAGGAAATATGTTATTTCTGAGGACACGAGTCGAATTTTAGTCATGCAAATAGTTTTAAATCTTTTAAAGTATGTGTATATTTGCATGAATGTATTTAGTAATATATAGTCATATCACATCACCGTGATTCATATACATGCATCGAGCTACAAATGTCCTTTAATATCTAATTCGCTCTACCTCGAATTAATATATTCTCATATGTGTTAACCGAAGCGGAATTTTTTAGTCGATAAGAAATTCGTCGGATCACGGGTTCGATGGTTCGAATATCTTGTCGACGAAAAAATTCCCCTTCGGTTAACATGTATGAAAATATATTAATTCCGAGGTTGAGCGAATTAGATATTAAAGGACATTAGTACCTCGATTTATGTACATGTGCGCGCGCGTGTGTGTGTGTGTGTCTGTACTAGAAGATTCTCGCTATCGCTCACATTTGCTAGTTCCCATACCAGACCCATACCCATATCTGTATAATACCCATACCTATAACCATACCCATACCATATGTGTATCGTAATCATACCCATATCCATACCATACCCATATCTGCACCATACCCATACCTATGCCTATGACCATACCTAAATCCATTCCATAACTATACCCTAGCCATACCCATTCCTGTGCCATACCCATACTGATACCAATATCCATTTCCGTACCATACCCACACTGGTACCAATATCCATATCCGTACCATACCCACACCCATACCATACTCATACGTGCAACATATCCATACCTATACCTGTACCTGTACCAATATGCATTCCATAACCATATCTGTAGCATACCAATTACCCATACCATACCTATACCGATAATCCAATGGGCATTTCTCCAGAAGGTGGAAAAAATGACTCTGAAGACAGATTCTGATTCCGTTTAGGAGCTGAAGACGGCTTCACAGGATCGGTAATGGTATGGGAATGGGTATGGGTATGGTTAAGAGTGTGATACAGGTATGGTTATATGTATGGTACAGATACTGGTATTGGTATCAATATGGGTATGGTATGGGTATGGACAGGGTACAGATCCCAGAGTCACAGAAAGGTAGCCACACACACACACACACGGAAAGGCTACCAAGGAAATTTATATATACATATATATATATATATATATATATATATATATATATATATATTATATATTATATATATATATATATAGTGTATATACTTGTATATATATATATATATATATATATATATATATAATATATATATATATTAATGAAAAATACATTAAAATAGAAATGTAATTCATTCCATTATTAAAAACATAGCTGCGCTCTGTATAATAGGCCAATGAGGAAAAAACTCCCCAAAATATCTAGTCTGTTCAGGATGTGTGCAACGAACATCCTTCCTGTGGATCGGTATATTAGACCGAGCTCTCACGAGAACCAACGTAAACTGAGATGTCATCGTTTGACCTTGATGTCAAGGATGTACAATCGTTTGTCCAATACTGTTTCCTTCCTGTGGACAAACACTGTGAACGCTGTATCACTTTCTCTTTGACTGTCTCTCTGTAACTCAAGTCTCTTCAGAAAGCTCCTATCTCAAGATGTACTTCAACTTGTAAATATGTAAGAAGAACATATTACGTTTTATAAGTCCAAGTGTTTCCAGATCATCCTTCAACATGATTGATGTGAGAACTTAGAGATCTATCGAAGTTCATGCCAGACGGCCAACGTACAGAGAGAGAGAGAGAGAGAGAGAGAGAGAGAGAGAGAGAGAGAGAGAGAGTGTGGGGGGGTGGGGATGGGGCGGCTGAAATATGCCTCCATAACCAACCGCTGTTCGCCTTAGCGAATCATAAAGAACCAACTTGTGACTGCGACTTCCTAATTCTTAGAAGCTGGCCACAGTCAGTCCCGTTTGGAGTAGTACTCTGCGAATATGATGAATTTGTTGCGTCAGTTTACCGTTGAGGCGGATACCAATCCAGTTTCCGAAGATGAGGTGGTGGCTAAACCGTAGTCCCCAGTTCAGAAGAAGTATTCTTCTGTGGCAGTTAAGAAGCTGTCGCATGGACGTTATGGTGTTCGATGGTCGTCCTCGAGGATCTGGGTTTGTGGCTCAGTTATTGTTGTTATTTGTTGTCCATTTGAGACGAGCAAATGTATGGATGGCTCCGTTTACTTATGGTGGAAAATTATTAGGGTCGGCTGAGAAAGTGTAAAGCTCTTATAGTTTACGGCGCACTGGCATTATTATTATTATTATTAATGGTTGAGCAAGATGGTTATTTTATTATGGGTATCACATTATGTCGTTGAGATAGTGTCCGGCCCTTTTCGGTAATGAGGTACACATATTATTGAAGTACTACTGCTGATGTTGAAGGTGGTTTTTTTAGGTTATTTTGCTAATGACATTATTAAGTGGAAGTTAAAGTATTTGTGTCGCGGGAGGTTTTTCCCTAACCACGACATTAAGATACGAGAATAAGAATACTATTGTATACATATACACTTTTGTCAGTCTTCTTGCCTGGAGACACAGGTCGGAGAATGGTACTGTGTCATAGTTGACACGGTGGGTATGAAGACTAACGTTTACGCTGCCTGGAAAATAGGGTAGGCCTGTCCTACCTGCTATTACATGATATTCCTTGTGTGTATGGGTCTTACTACTGATGAGGCCAGGTGATGTCTTCCCACTGCGAGGCAGTTGAAGTGCTGATTTCCATTTTAGGGGTATTGAAGAAAATTCCTGGTATTCAGCTTGTTTCTTTATTACTCATTACATCATGCCAAATTTCTCCCAGGCCTAGTCTCCTGGACTTGATTAATTTACCTAGTCTTCAGAACTCCTGGACTAGATCCCTGGAAATATTCATTTTATTTAATTTTTATTTCCAGAAATCAATACAAGTGCGTAGTTTAAAACTACAAAAATATATATATATATATATTTGTACACAATATACAAGGGGTAAGGCTTCCTGAAAGATTTCTGAGTAAAACTTACTAATATAAGGTAAAATTAGGCTAAGGGGCCTTTTAACAGAATATAGTCTAGCCTAGGCTTCTTCAGAAATCGTTAAGGATAGCCTATGCAAAGTTTACATGGCTGATTTTTGACTAGGTTACAATAGGCCACAAAGTTAGGTTAGTTTAATGAGGGTACAGGCTAAGTCCTATGTAATTAAGTTTTCCATGTATTTATATACATAAAGCCTAACTATATTTATCAAACAGAGTCATAATTCCTCATTCAAACAGGATTAGTCTAGGGTAGGCCTTCTTAAATTACTGTATAGCCTAGTCTAAGATCATGATCGGCAGTGGAAATTTCCATGAGAGGTAGGGGTAGGGTAACCCCAAGATGCCCTGTAGGACGGCCATGGTGTGGTACCCTTTTGGCACTGGTATTTGCAAAAACTGTATACAAAACAAAACTTATAACTACTTTTTTGTTAACGTTTTACAACCCTATCAAACGCTAAGTTACAAATCAAACTAACACAGCAAAATTTTATGACAATTTATGAATGCGAAGTATCTTTCAGGACAATGAAAATTTTTCTTGTTAGGGCATTGCAACATGTTTGACTGGGCAAGCAACTCTGCACTTGAATTCTCGTCTGCTACTGTTCTTTCATGATAATGATCTGTTCCAAATAATGAACTAACGGAAATATTACAACTTTAAAGGCTTACCTTGCAAGGGATAGATAATTATTTGTATTAATAACTTATTAAAATAGCCAAAATGAAAGGGTGGACCGTTTGACGTCCTCACACTCGAGAGGGTTCGTGATTCTTACATGTGTCTTTTAGTGTTACCAAAATGTAGACGAAAGATTCAGGGCAGCGTTCCCATACTCAGAGTAAGAGAAAAACAAAACAAGGGACTGGCTACACTGCTACACTCGTGTCCACAACAAAAATGAAAACATTTCACAGTTCCAATCACTTTTACATCAGCAGTGTAAAGATATTAGAGGAGGATGATGAATCAATTCCTAAATAAATCACTAATTATTAAAGTAATATTATTCCCATTACATATGAAATCTATTTATTGTGATGATTATGGTAATGAATATTTTTGGTGTTCCGCTGTGCTGTCCAAAACCTTAAATTTACATGTTTTAGTAAAATACAAAAATATTTTTATCAAGTTGTCATGGAGTTTGGTACCAGTTTCTAACGTGGAGACTTTCATGTAAGATTAATATATTACAGATATGTTAGCTCAGTCATATTGTTCATTAGTTAATGGGGTTTGCTTTATTTTTTTAGTTATAAATCCTTGCTTATCCTTCCACAGCTTCCCTTATCAATATCACAAGAACTCCTCGACGATTTCTTACCACCTCAGCCCATTTCATTCTCTACATATACGGAAAAGTGGTTTCGAAGACTAATTAAGTTAAATTGATCTCCTGTGGATTTTATGTATACCTTGAAGCAGGTATGAAGGTTGTATTATTCTGAAAGGACAGTGAATGTATTAGGAAACAAGTATTAGGGAACAAGCTATTGTTATTTCTGAAAGGCACCAGAACAGGAATTGAAAGCGAGTTTGTTTCAAATTAAAACTTACCTATGTAAAAAGATTTTTTTCTCTGGGAAACTGACCTAGTGAAATAGTCCGACAGAGGGGACGGCTGCCATGATAAAACAACACAGTGGCCACAGCTGCGTGGAAATTTGAACCGGTAATTCGTTGAGGAAATAAATGTATAGAAAACCTCCACATCAATCGCTACGTATACACCTGTGCAGAAATGTCGTCGGCATCACACGGAACTCCCTTATATACTACACTCCACCAGTCATACGCTCTAGGCTTGACAACGCTAGCTTCATAAAATAAAATCAACCGGTCATGTCTGTCTGGCAAGTGCGCTCGTGCTTCTTGGATATTAAAGCCTTTCCCTTTAGGATGTGCCAGGGACTTTTTTCTAGCTCTCTTGAAGACCCATCACCGATGACCGAAAACCATTTCCTTTATGCTTGGCGTAGTTTTCATTAATATCTTATATATAATATATATATATATATTAATAATATATAATATAATTATAATACATACATACGTACATACATACATACAAACATATGTACTACACTAAAACATTCTCGTTTGCCAGGTTTTTTAATCAAGATAAATCTGCTGATTCATGAACATCCCCTGAAGCCATCCATATCTTCTGATGCCGAATAGCTCTATCGAAAGGCATTTATTATACTTTTATGACCTCTCTAGTATTTTATCATACCAAAGTCAAGTTATTGCTTCGATGTTAAATGGCCCTCATCAATTTTGGGTTTTTGGTCGATTGGTTTTCATTAGGTTTATTGTTCTTATCAATATTGTTGTCGTTGCTGGTGTTGTATTTTTTGTTTGCCTGTTCTGCTGTCACCCTCCGCCTAGTAGGTGCAGCGGTTCGGTCTACTTCTTTCGGTCTGTTCGTTAACCAGATGACGTGTCAACTAGTGAATAGATTTTGACGGAATTTGGCGAAAGTATTCAATTACTGGACCTTTTTTCAAAAGTATGTTGGAATGAGGTTGCTGGCTGCATGTCTTTTATCTTCTTAAGAACAGGTATATTGCTAATTAGCAGGTGTTTTTATGACTCTGAAAAGAAATTTGTTTTTATATGTCATACTCGTATGTATACATTATATATATATATATATATATATATATATATATATATATATATATATATATAAAATATAGTCCTCTGAAGTTAAACTTACATGTAACTAATTATGTTTACAAAGTCTGGCCACGTAAAGGAGTTTCACACCGTAGCGTACTGATCGTCACTGGGTTGTTTCAGTACATATTGCGGAAGAACAAATAGTGTTGCAGCGTAGTTTGTTGAGAAATTCATATAACAACCATCATTTCTATGTATTAAATTGTGATCTTTCAGTACCTGTTTTTTACTACTATGTGCCCTGCAGAAGAAATGCGTACTTTTAGTGTTTATTTCTTTAAGAGGAATATATTTTATTTTCAATTATGCAATTGCTTCATTACCATGTGATTTGCGAATAAATATTTTTGACCCAAAACTCTACAAATATTTAGCAATAAACTCTTCTCCATCCACGTAGAGTTTTCCTATAAAAATTCATGGGTATATCGAAGAAGCACTTGACCTTCAATAAAAAAGAGCATGAAGTCTTTACGCGTTTTGCATTCTATACAGTTTCGTGCAGCATGCAACGCGCAGAAGAATTTTTTTTTTATACATAACGAAAAATCAGAAGGCTCTCAATGACTATAAATTTGCAGGAGCGCTAATATATTAGTATAAAGTAAACATCGCTGTCACATAATCTGACAAATTTTCGTTTGTATTATTGTGGTAGTTTCACATTCGAACCTGCAGCAATTTTACGAGATGTTAACATTCCCTCACTGGAAGCAGCGTTCTTTCCGTAAAAGTATGATAATGATAAGAACTGGGATTTAGCACCGGTTTCAGTTCACTATGAGTGTGTGCGTGGGTGTTTGTGTGTATGTACTGATTACTTGTTTACACAAGCAGCTGTGTAAATTCCTGTTAGTGCATCGATATTTGTCACTAAGAAAGGGGAGTATAGTCGAACCTGATTGCTGCAAGTTGCACCATGGCATGGACACACTTGCAAAACCATTTTGGCTTACACTGCCTAAAATTTATAGAGAAATAGTTTATCATAAATCAAAGGTGATCTCCAAATATAGCCGCCTCTAATTAGTTTGTTGTTAGTGGATAAGATCACTGCTGGAACCTGACTTTCGCTTATGCTTCGTTAAAGTTTGTACTCGGCTTATTTAATAAGGTTCCTCCGTGTGCTGTCTGCGATCTAGATGGTGAAATGACATTAAAAGTGCTATCGCTTTATTGCACCATTGCGGATGCTCGACTGACTCTTCTCTCGCACATTATCCGCACGTGCGTTCGTTCATATATATATATATATATATATATATATATTATATATATATATATATATGTATATATATATATATATATATATATATATATATATATGCGTGTGTGTGTATGTGTGTGTGTGTGTAAGAGGAACACATCACAAAATAAGTAACAAAAACATTATATAAATGATGTGTGTAGACTCAACTTTGGGCCAGGTAGGTAGTAGTTTAGAATCAAGTCTTAACTTGCGCACAACCACCTCTGTTTCATACAGCACTTGTTGCTTGTGATTTTTTTTTTTTTTTTTGCGTTAATTACAAAATGTTAAAGATAAAAAAAATTAAAATGTGACATAAATGTCACCGATTCGAATTTTTGCTATTATTTTTAAAGATGCGGTCATTATTTTCTGTGTTATCATTTACAATATATATAAAGTTCATCCAAAGTCATTAAGTATAGTATTATATTTATTAATTTTATTTACTAGCCTTGTGTGTAAAGTTAGGAGGCCTTTTATGGAATATGAATAAACCTATGAATGAAAGGTCAGTTATATCAAGAAGGTACCACTTCATATGAGTTATTTGTGTTTACAAAAGGTTTATTCATTCAGTTTTTATCAGTATTTCACGACCCATCGTTATTGCTAGATTCTTTTTCTGAGGTTAGAAATAGAGCATACTATTTTTCTCTTGTTAATCCAAAATTACTTTCAGATGACATTACATTTTTATAATACCCTTTATTTTTTAAAAATCAGATTGATGCTTCACGATGGTCTGAAGTTATTAAGGTTCTTTTGGACCTGATATTTCAGATCAGTACCACAAAAAAAAAAAATGAGTATGATCCCTGACAAACCAACACTCAAAGAGTACAATCTCAGAGAGGATACAAAAAACCACAACTAAAGATTAACAATAATTTATTACTTAAAAATTAACATAACAAAAGAACCCCTCTGAAAACTGCATGATGGGGAGAAAAGCACAACAAGCACGCACAACACCAAATTAGTCACTTCCTCAATCGCCTACCAAACTAGCATGCCAAGGTGTAAGAGAAAGTAGACAGTGGACGTAAGGAAAACTCTCTTTCCATAGCATACGATACAAGGAGATCCAAGGTGGGGGGTGGGGGAGAAACTTTAACTTATATCTTAACCTATATCTTTACAAATTTTTTGACAAAATACATTGTACCAAATACATAATCTTATAGATATATAAAAAATATAAATAACTCAATAAGTCTAGTCCATAAAGCCAGGTAAAAACTTAAGTTATCTAAGGACGTCGTTGTACAGATAAAGTCCGACGCTGACACTTATTTTCGTGTAATAGATGTCTTACAAAAACAACGGGTTGCTGCTCATTGCACGAAGAAATAGATTAATATTAATAATAATAATAAAGTGGGCTTACTCTTCCTCGCCACTAGAGGGCCTCCTCACGACTCCAACGACGTCCTTAGATAACTTAAGTGTAAAGGCAGAGGCAGGAGAATACAGGGCGAATATATTATGCTTGCACAACGGGCCGTTCACGAGAGCCAATGCTAAACTCTACTCCAGATATTAAGGGCTGTAATTATCATCGTTGAGGCACAAAGTCCAAGCCTCCAACGACAGGCCCCAAGCACTCCAGATTCGGACAAAGGGGCACAAGCACACAGGGTCACTCTCGAGTGACGCAACACGATGCAGGTGTGCAAAAGGAAGTATCCTCTACCCAATATGAGTACTGCCGTAGACTGACAATAAATAACACACTGGTCCTTCTATGGTGGAGCCGAGTACAGAACTCCCGAACTAATGCCACAAGGTCCCCTCGAAAGCTCCGGGAGAGGGTCAAAATATGACGTGGCACAGACGACGAAAAGCCAAATCACCATCACAAACATAAAAAAAACAGAAACAAATTTCATGGGCGGAGTACCAATATAAACCAACAACAACTCTTAACGAGAGGCAAAAGACCCATATCCGTTGTTCAGAGAGAAAGTCAAAAGAAACTGGATTAAACTATAAAAACTTACTTTAAAAACGGGCGTCAAAACTGAACAAATTACCTTAAATTAAATATATATATATATATATATATATATATATATATATATATATATATATATATATATATATATATGAATTTTCATCACATCACCGTTATTCATATACATTCATCGAGCTACAAATGTCTTTTAATATCCAATTCGTTCTACCTCGGAATTAATATATTTTCATTATGTTAACCGAAGGGGAATTTTTTAGTTGATAATAATTTCGTCCTTTCGTGGGTTCAACTCCCAGAGAGGTGAGGAGAAATTAAGACTCCAGTGACATTATCGAAAAACCACGAGAGGACGAAATTATCAACTAAAAAATTCCCCTTCGTTTAACATATATGAAAATATATTAATTCCGAGGTAGAGCGAATTGGATATTAAAAGACATTTGTAGCTCGATGAATATATACATATGTGTGTGTGTATGTATATGTATGTTTGCAAGCCTACATCGTGTTAATCACCGCGAGTGTTTTTGTTATCTCTCTCTCTCTCTCTCTCTCTCTCTCTCTCTCTCTCTATCCACACACACAAAGACAGGCAATGTACATTCGTAATGCTTGCTCAGGCACAGATGGATTAGTGACAAAACATACACACACAAAATAAGCAATCAAGACATGGTTACTAAGGGACATTGAAACTATTGGAAGATCGGACCGAAAGAAATGAGATAACCCTCACTGATAACCCAGAGACGAAGCTTCAAAAGCCCGAGAGAGAATAAAAGTACCAGATCGAATGGACAATCATTGTATTGGTTCTCCGTAAAGACAAAGGCACTTCGAGTATTATTACATTTAGTCTTTATAATAAAAGAGACAATTATTACACGGTGTCCAAGGGC
>NC_087200.1:3848816-3853816 GCF_015104395.2 Macrobrachium nipponense | reverse complement strand
GAATGTCATGGGAGAATTTTGACCCTCGACCCGCATTCCTCAAAAGGTATTCCCGTGGCTAAATTACCTTACGTAATTGCTATAACCCCCCTAATGTCTCTGATTTCTTTCTTTACCTCATTTTTATTTGGAATTGAAAATTAAATTTTTATCGTCAATATATATATATATATATATATATATATATAATATATATATATATATATATATACATACATATACACACTTGTATCACACACACACACACACACATATATATATATATATATATATATATATATATATATATATATATATATATAGTATATATATATATATTATATGAGCAGTCTTCCTAGTAGGCAATTCGTATTCGTTATGTACTATATCTCTTTTAATCTATTGTTTGTAATCTTCAAGACCGAAACTGACAGCTGTTTCATTTAGTAATTTATGCCCATGAGCAAGGCTACACTAGGTCGGCAATGAAACTGCAATCCACTATAAAGGCTATGCTGGCCACCCCTGATTTATGAGGAACAACTTTCCTGACAACGGTGGTAAAGTGCCAGTTTTAAGGATTTAGTCAATCACGTAGCTGTTAGCCAATTACTGATTTTTTGTTTCCTTTTCATGTTGCGATATACCAACATTAAGACATGTATTGCCATTTTTATATGTGCTGTTTCAAGTTGCAAAGCATTCAAGGGAAGTGTAACGTAAATTGTTCAATTGTGAATTACCAGAATCGATTTCATTTCTAAGCACTCTCTGTGCAACTCTTTGACTCCTCAATCACTTAGTCATCTATGGTTTCTGTGCATCAGCTTGTGTGCAATATTGGCTTCCTCACTACACCCTCTACAGCCCTTCGAAGCGGGTTTCTGTTGAGTTCCCTTCAAGAAACCCCCACGCATTGCTTCTTGCATCTTGTAGTGAGGGACTGTTGTATTTGTCCCATTGATGCTACCCATTGTTGTGATATGATTTTCTGTTGTAACTATAATTAGTTAAGCCCCAGAGTTTACTAAACACTCCCATTTTGAAGCAGACCTTCGCCATATTTAATTGAATATGTTTTTGCCTGATCCCAAGGCCAGATTTTAGTGTAATCTTTTGCATTACCTAAGGTAAGTTGCACATTGATCTCCAGTTTAACCTATCGATTAACGTAGATCCCCAGCTATGTATATATATATATATATATATATATATATATATATATATATATATATATATATATATATATGTGTGTGTGTGTGTGTGTGTGTGTGTGTGTGTATGTGTGTATACATACATACCTGGGGGATCTACGTTAATCAATAAGTTAAACTGAAGATCCATGCAACTTTCCTTGGGTAATGCGTAATATCATACAAAATATCATATATATATATATATATATATATATATATATATATATATATATATATATATATATATATATATATATATATATAATTCATACATACATACATACATGCATACATATGCACACACACCACAAATATATGTTTCTAATAAAAGAGCCCATAAAAACGCCAAAAAGTGGAAAGTTAATACTATGAATGAAATATATAGCATTAACTTTCTACCTTTCGGCGTTTGTATTGGTTCCTTTTATTAGATGGAATTTTGTCTTAACAGAAAATATTTCACAATCACATGCGCCTGAGTGGTGAATGATAGATATTAATGCAGTGCTACGCAAGAATACATCCATATTTATGGATTAAGGGTCTCTTTGTGTGTGCGCGTGTACGTGATACCATTTTAATCAATAATTAAATCTCTTGCTTTTGAATGATTGCATGTCAACGCATCAAACTTGTTTTGACTGCTTGGTTGCATATTTGATATCTTTATTAGTGAGATGTGCGACGAAGGGTAACAAAGAGTGAATAAAAGAGAGAATTTGTCTGAAGTTTAAATCGACTCTTTCTGTCAGTTTTCGATGAATATTAATCGGTACCTGATCCCGTTGCCTTTGGGTATTGACCGGGAATCGTTGGCTACGATCACTCGTGGAATTTTTCCTGGTAAAAAATTGAAGGGTAATGATGTTTTATGCGTTCACTTTGATGCTTATTTATGTTTCACCTTTTCACATGACTAACAATGTTGTAGAGGTCATGCAACAAAGTTATGTTTTGAACAATTTAAACCAGTTATTTTGCATCCTCTCCAACATTCATTGCCCCATATTCCTAGTTTCCAATTGTTTTTAGAACCGTTCTCTTGCTCATGTTAATTCTCCTCTTGCATTGTTTTCAAACTTTTCCCAGTCTCTTCAGTTTCTCTGCAGCAGTCCAATCTTCAGTGTGAATTTGCAAACGACCCATTTTCTTATCCTTCAATTTATCACCAACATCTACTGCCCCTTACGTGTTTCTCACGTAACTCCATCAATCCATTTGTTGAACAAGTGCAGAGATATAACACAGTCTTATTTTAGCTCATTTTTACACCAGACAGGGCCTGTCACAGTCACGAACTCTTACCATATGCCTAACTTTCGTCATTATAACCTTTTATTCCTCCCAGGAATTAATCTGCTGAAGTATACAAACTGATTTCCTATATTATACATACTTGGCATCCTCCACATTGCTTATTGCTAGTTATATCGTAAGCATTTTGTGTCAGTGTAGAGGATGCCGAATATTTATATCATAGTAAGTTAGTTTGTATAATTCACTGGATTATTTCGTGGGAGGAATAAAACATTATTATGACGATAAGCAAATGTTAAAGAGTTCGAGACTGTGACAGGGCCTGTCTGGTGCAAAAATGGGGCTGGCACAAGTCTGTGTTATATCTCTACAGCTGTTTAACAAGTGGATTGATAGAGTTACGTGAAAAGTTAAATATATCTTAGTTTTACCAGACCACTGAGCTGATTAACAGCTCTCCTAGGGCTGGCCCGAAGGATTAGATATTTTTACCTGGCTAGGAAACAATTAGTTACCTAGCAACGGGACCTACAGCTTATTGTGGGATCCGAACCACATTACATCGAGAAATGAATTTCTATCACCAGAAATAAATTCCTCTGGTTCCGCGTTGGCCGAGCTGAGAATTGAACTTCGGACCACCGGATTGGTAGCCGATCTCGAGTCCAGTTGGCCAACGGGGAACAGAGTTACGTGAGAAGACACCATTTTTCCTGTCTAAACCTAGGAGGATAGATACGTAGATGTAAAGCAAGAATCGTTGGGAGTGGGCGGGGCTATCCCGCTGTTTTGTATATTATTGTCTTACCGGTGTGTTTTTGGCTTATGTGAACTTAGGTTGGCATTAATGAGTAAATGAGCTAGGCATTGAAAGAAAGAATAATGCTTTGAATAGTTTTATAATATTATCAACATCCGACGAATATCTTTCTTCATCAGACAAGGAGCTGAGTTGAGTAGAGTCACTATTTCCCAAACCAATTAGCAAATTGTTATCTGAAGATTTTTTTTTAGCAATATAATTATCAAAAAATGCATGCTTTCATTTTAACCTTTACCTTTTTTCTCTTTATCTTTTAAATTACCTGAGAAAACAGTGCACCCACCTGTGGTGCTCTTGCATGGTAACACTGCGTCCCGGGCTTTAAATAGTTACACTATGTGTAAGTTTTAGGTCATTAAAGGATATCTGGGTGTACATTTGCAACTGAAAAGTTTTAATAATTTACAGTATGCTAATTACACCGTTAATATTCGAAATAGGATATTGTTATTATTGTTGAATGTAAGCTGCCTTTTTGGGGTGGCAAATGAAACAGCCAGACGCAGTGGCGGGAAAATTGCTTCTCTCGGTGTTCACCACGGCAAGATGTCAAGTTATTGGACCACACCTACACTGCTACTAAGTTACTTATTACTTCATTACACGTAAGTATATCAGTATATACTTCTCATTTTTATAAAGTGCTTTTTAGCCAGATACGATATGACGTAACTTGGTTAAGCATATGTTTATTGGAATTTGCGTCTGGCTGTTCCACTCGCCACCCCGAAAAGGCAGCCTACATTCAACAATAATAACAATATCCTATTTCGAATATTAACGGTGTAATTCGCATACAGTAAATTATTAAAACGCTTTTCAGTTGCAAACTTACAGCGTAACTATTTAAAGCCCGGGACGCAGTGTTACCATGCAAGCGCACCACAGGCGGGTGGACAGATGGAAAAAAACGGAGTATAGTATGAGTCAGCTGTTATTGTATGCTTATTAAAGCTTTAATATATTCAGCAACGTAAGATTTTAATGTATATCAATGTGAGTGAGAAAATATTACACAAAGTATCCATGATAACATTCATATATACATTATTTATTAAAATATATTGTGTTATACTTATTTTTGTACGAAATCTGGTTTCTGCTCAGTGTGACGCAGGCGAATTATTGCGCGGACGGCAAGATGTCAGCAATCGTTCAGTATTAATACAAATTTTAAACTTGTACGAAAGTTAGGTGAACTTTCCAATGTTTGACGTTGTAATTAGAAAAAATGCAGTCATTTATAATATGTATAATTTCTTAATAGTATTTGGTAAAAATTAAAACATTAACTTCAATTATTGGAAGATAGCATAAGAAAATATGGTTATGAACGTAGCCGATTTAGAGTAAAATAGACTTGAATCATTACAAACTAAGAGATATAAACGCAGTTACTTTTGTATTGAATCCGGTAAGAAAATTCCTTTTGGGTAGATAAGCCCCCCCCCGCCCCACTTAGTTCCTGATTGGTCCGTCAGAAACTTGCTTCAACCAGAAACAATACTACTCGGTCTCCCTCTTATTATTCCTCCAAGGTCTAAACCCACAATTCTTCCATATTGATCTCATACTGATGATTTTGTCATCTGTCTTACTTTCTCAGTCGCAATCCTATCCTACCTTGTAGCTTCCCTGGTAAGATGATTATTAATATAATAACCCCATATATATATACATACACACATAAATGTGTATATACATATTTATATGTATACATATGAATATACATGTATATTATATAT